>NC_079191.1:443561968-443861968 GCF_029499605.1 Hyla sarda | reverse complement strand
GCCGCAAACTAACCACGCCCCCAGCCGCAACCTCACCACGCCCCCAGCCGCAACCTCACCACGCCCCCAGCCGCAACCTCACCACGCCCCCAGCCGCAACCTAACCACGCCCCCAGCCACAACCTAACCACGCCCCCAGCCACAACCTAACCACGCCCCCAGCCACAACCTAACCCCGCCCCCAGCCACAACCTAACCACGCCCCCAGCCACAACCTAACCACGCCCCCGGCCACAACCTAACCACACCTCCAGCTACAACCTAACCACGCCCCAGCCACAACCTAGCCACGCCTCCAGCTACAACATAACCACGCCCTCAGCCACAACCTAATCACATTCTCATCCACAATCTAACCACACCCCCAGTCACAACCTAACCATGCCCCAAGCCACAACCTAACCATGCCTCCAGCTACAACCTAACCATGCCCCCAGCCACAACCTAACCACGCCTCCAGCTACAACCTAACCACGCCCCAGCCACAACCTAACCACGCCTCCAGCTACAACATAACCACACCCACAGCCACGACCTAATCACATTTTCATCCACAATCTAACCACACCCTCAGCCACAACCTAACCAAACCCCTAGCCACGACCTAACCACACCCTCAGCCACAATCTAACCACACCCTCAGCCACAACCTAACCACACCCTCAGCCACAACCTAACCATGTGCCCAGCCACAATCTAACCCCACCCCCAGTCACAACCTAACCACATCCCTAGCCATGACTTAACCACAGCCTCAGACACAACCAAACCAAACCCTCAACCACAACCTAACCACGTGCATAGCCATAACCTAACCATGGCAGTGGGGAGATAAGTGGTCTGCGAATGAGTAGGTAGGTCCCTCCAGTAGATAAACAGGTCCCAACTAGGTGCCCTAAGTAGCACTGTTATATGCGGAAAGTATGGGTGCCCCATAAAGCATTGGGCCCCGGGATAGTGGCAGTGCTGGTCCTAAATGGACGTCCCGCCATCTGCCCAGTGGTGGCGCTATGGTCATGAGGTGAGGATGTGCTCAGGTGTAAGTACCAATACTGGATGACTCAACTGGTAAAAAAGAAAGGTACGTGGCCCCGTGGCTCCTGTACTAGGCTGTTGTCTTCTTTCAGTTAATCGTGGGAAAGTGTTCTTATAGCCACTGTGATCACCTACATAGGTTGTCACCCAGCTTTTCCATATTCCTGACCACATGTCAGTAATTGGTTGTCACACAGTGAGTGAGCTGAGGTATATATACACACACAGAGGTATATACACACAGAGGGGGACATTTATCATTGGCTTTACACCACTTCAATGTTCTAAACGCAATAGCATTTTTTGCACAATTTTCTTGCGCAATTTTCGGTAGAACATCTTTCAAAGTTGTCTACTGTTTGGTGCACCATACACCACTTTTTGCAGTGGAGCTGTATTTTTTATTTACGCAAATTACATTTAGAAGTGTTTTTTTATTGTTTTTTGCGTAAAGCCTACACCACCTTATAGGACACGCACAACCACAAGGAGCACAAAGCTTCAACCAATCTCATTGGTTTCTAGAATTGTGCCGAATTTATCACGTTTTTGGTAAATTTTTTGCAGTTGTGCAAACAAGGGTAAAATCTTTACTACCTTACACCAACATTGATAAATGTCCCCCATTGTGTTGATAAATTCTTATCTTCTCTGCACTCTAGTCTGTGAGGTGCGCCGGACTAACATTTCCGTGATCAGGTGACCAGTTAGCGCCCACTGATGATGTAATCAGAAAGCGCTAACGATCGCTGCAGAGAAAAATGCTGGTCTAATCCATCTCAGAGGGGCTGAGTAGCCAGGCATACACTGTAAATGCAGTAGCAGGGACTCTTATCTTTGATAGGAGTCCCTGCTCCTTTACTCGATTCACCCAAAGCAAATTACACAAAAATAAGATCCAGAAGAATTTTTTGGGGGACAATTTTCTCATCTCTTAACAGAAATTCTAATTTCTTAGAGAAAGAGATTTATATAAGATTCCACTGTTCTGAATGCTGGAGTCTGCGCCGGCAGCTCGTGATGTCATAGCCCCGCCCCTTATGATGACACGTCCCGCCCCCTCAATGCAAGTCTATGGGAGGGGGCGTGACGTCCGTCACGCCCCCTCCCATAGACTTGCATCGAGGGGGCGGGGTGAGACGTCATGAGCTGCCGCCTCCAGCATTCGGAACAGTTTGTAAAGTACCCCTTTAAATTTAGCATCTTCCATTGGATCCTTGATGAGTTCAACCACTGGAATGGACAATCTGTGAAGTCGACTAAGACAAAGACAAGAATGTATTTTGGCAAAATCTTATTGAAATTGCAAATATTAGGGAAGAGACTGGTGGGAGACGTCATTGGCAGAACGAGCTCGGGAAACCCTGGTCCTGATGACGTCTCCGCTCCGGATCATCTCATCCAATATAAATCATTGATGTCTATGGTGGAGGAACCTCTGGAACTGGTAGAAGATGGGAACTCCAAATAATTTTCCCCTTTAATATTAATATTTATTTTTTTTGTTTTCCACCAGGAAGACAAATCTTCAGTTTGTGTCACATTGACCCGGGTCGGCCATTTACTTTACGGTGAACATCTTCCTGGACTAATAGGAGAGTAACAGCGGAAATAAATTCTGACTCGTTCCATCTATTAAGACGCCTGAAGTTGATCCAGAGCCAGAAACGAATCAAGAATAAAGAGCAATTATCTGGTAATAATCGCTGAATTATAATGTGAATCCAGGACCAGAACCTGAGAGATGTCAGGATGGAGGATCCTTTATAGGCCGCAGCTGGTTTTATGTGAAGTCGATGATTTCTCACATCCTGATCGTATAATTAATAGGAGGCGACGCTGCGATAATGACTCCACTAATCACGGTAACAAGTCAACCTAATCTGCAGCGATCGTCCCCTGCCAGACACCTACCTGGAACTAAAAGGGAACTGTCAGGAAATCTTATGAAATTGGCTTTAGTGTTATTCATCAGAGTTCAGTCTTTTTCTCTCTCCGTTTTTAAATGTAGCTATTTTTCATTTTTTTTTAAACCTTCAATGGGACGGCCATATTGGAGCACACACTTCCCTTCATTGTCTGTATAGAGAAAGCCATATTGGAGGCACATACTTTCTGTCATGTTGGGCAGGGATAGAGTGTAGCCCTAATCTTGCCCACACCCTCTGTCCCTGCCTACTTGTGTACCAGTCCTAAACAACGGGTCCACAACCATGAGGAAGTCCCTTCCTTAGTACATGCAGGGACAGACAGAGTGAAAATAATAAACTACAATACGATAGGAGTCGGCGAACAGCTGGAGGCACACAAACTAACAGAGATACACCAAGAAAATCACAGTCAAATTGTAGTCAGTCTTAGCCAAGGTCGGTAACAAGAGATAATGAAGAAACAATGCAAATACCAGAAGAGAAGTCAAGAACCAAGCCAAAAGAGACATAGGCGTGCTAGCTTCAGTCAACAGGTAACTTTCCCAAGCAAAACACAAGAGAAAGTAACTTCCTTATATATGAGAGTGTAGGTGAAAGGAGAATCCGGATTGATAGAAGAAACCAGAGTACAGATAGGCTGGGAAGAGACTCCAACCACACCCAAGCAGCTTAGGGCGTTGTCCCAGCAACCAACATAAACAGCAGAGCTATGCAGAATTAACCCTACGGGTGCAGACAGAACCAGTCATTACACTTCATTTCTGTATTGTTTGTATGGGGACAGCCATATTAGAGGCACACACTTCCTTCCTGTATTGTCTGCATGAGGACAGCCATATTGGAGGCACACACTTCCTTCCTGTATTGTCTGTATGAGGACAGCCATATTGGAGTCACACACTTCCTTCCTGTATTGTCTGTATGGGGGCGGCCATATTGGAGGCACACACTTCCTTCCTGTATTATCTGTAAAGGGGCGGCCATATTGGAGGCACACACTTCCTTCCTGTATTGTCTGTATGGGGGCGGCCATAGTGGAGGCACACACTTCCTTCCTGTATTGTCTGTATGGGGACAGCCATATTGGAGGCACACACTTCCTTCCTGTATTGTCTGTATGGGGGCGGCCATATTGGAGGCACACACTTCCTTCCTGTATTATCTGTAAAGGGGCGGCCATATTGGAGGCACACACTTCCTTCCTGTATTGTCTGTATGGGGGCGGCCATAGTGGAGGCACACACTTCCTTCCTGTATTGTCTGTATGGGGACAGCCATATTGGAGGCACACACTTCCTTCCTGTATTGTCTGTATGGGGGCGGCCATATTAGAGGCACACACTTCCTTCCTGTATTGTCTGTATGGGGACAGCCATATTGGAGGCACACACTTCCTTCCTGTATTGTCTGTATGGGGGCGGCCATATTAGAGGCACACACTTCCTTCCTGTATTGTCTGCATGAGGACAGCCATATTGGAGGCACACACTTCCTTCCTGTATTGTCTGCATGAGGACAGCCATATTGGAGGCACACACTTCCTTCCTGTATTGTCTGTATGGGGGCGGCCATATTGGAGGCACACACTTCCTTCCTGTATTGTCTGTATGGGGGCGGCCATATTGGAGGCACACACTTCCTTCCTGTATTATCTGTAAAGGGGCGGCCATATTGGAGGCACACACTTCCTTCCTGTATTGTCTGTATGGGGGCGGCCATATTGGAGGCACACACTTCCTTCCTGTATTGTCTGTAAAGGGGCGTCCATATTGGAGGCAGAAACTTCCTTCCTGTATTATCTGTATGGGGACAGCCATATTGGAGGCACACACTTCCTTCCTGTATTGTCTGTATGGGGTCGGCCATATTGGAGGCACACACTTCCTTCCTGTATTGTCTGTATGGGGACAGCCATATTGGAGGCACACACTTCTTTCCTGTATTGTCTGTAAAGGGGCGTCCATATTGGAGGCAGAAACTTCCTTCCTGTATTGTCTGTATGGGGGCGGCCATATTGGAGGCACACACTTCCTTCCTGTATTGTCTGTATGGGGGCGGCCATATTGGAGGAACACTTTCTTCCTGTATTGTCTGTATGGGGGCGGCCATATTGGAGGCACACACTTCCTTCCTGTATTGTCTGTATGGGGGCGGCCATATTGGAGGCAGAAACTTCCTTCCTGTATTGTCTGTACAACACCAGTTGATTTAAAATAAATTGTTTTCCACGGTGTACCCCTTTAATAACTACATGTATAATATGCCCGCTGGATGTTATTTATATATGTCGCTGATGTGCTCCATTTAATTACGGAAGCGCACTCGCACACAGACTGGATGCGTACCATTTGTAATTACGTGATTCCGTCCAACAGAGGTGCCTATTGTGCGTGCGCGGGATGAACTCCCTGCGCATGCACAGAGTATTGTATCGGGGACCGGAGCTTGAATATGATTGCGGAGCCGGAAGCTGCGTCACAGACCGGAAGCGTCTGCATTATGCCGCCGCTGGGGATACACGAGGAAGCCCTCATCTGCAGGGTATTTTCGCATAATTGTAACTTATATATAATAGATAGGGACACATTTGAGCACAATTCCCCTGAGGAAGTTGCTGGTGAAGCAATGGAACGCGTGGGGCTCTCTTGTGGGCCTGTCCTCACTAACCTCCATCGCTATCCGTCTGGGACGTTTGCTTCTTTGCATGTAATTCAGGATCGCAAGTATCATTATTTATTTTCCCTCGGATCTTGGATATTTATTAGAGATTGGGGATGTGTTCTGATTGGAATAACTATGTATGGTGAATACACAACGGAATTACATCCATATATATTTGTGATAGAATCAGTACAGATCTGGCATTACTCCCGGATAGTACCTTGGTCCATACAGGTATGAGATATATATTTATACATATTGACCCTCATTTACTAAGATTGTTGTGTAGGTTTCTTTGTGGGTTTTAATCCCCTACAATTGTTTCCAAGGTATTTACTAACATTTTGTACTTTTCCCTACATTTTGCTTTTTTTTTTACACATGTTCTGATCTGTCGGGTTTTCCTCAGTTTAAGGCTAGGTTCAGACTACGGAATCTCCGGGCAGAAAATTTCCGCCCGGAGATTCCGAGTGCGGCCAGCGCTGACTGAATCAGTCGGCACTAGGACCGCACGGATACTGACGTCTCCAATAGACTGCAATGTGTTCAGCGCGGATTTCTGCCGGAAGAAAGAGCAACGCCATTCTTCAGGCGGAAATTTCCAAGCAGATTTTCCGTTCACAAATTCCGCTTCACAAATTCCGAAGTGTGAATTGGTGAACGGAAACCCATTCACTACACTATGCATTTTAGCAAGCGGAATTGCAGACAGAAATTCCGTAGTCTGAACATGGCCTAAATCCATCACATTTTCAGTGGAAACCTTAGTAAATATGTTGTTTTTTTTGTTAAAATTTCGGGGACATGCCTGCTTTCCCAATGACCAAGCCCATTTTTTGGGTTTTCTCAGTAAAATGGGGAGTTAGTCGGCACAAATTCTGGCGCACATTCTGGCGCAATGTGCCAGAATCTGGTGCACAACCCGACAATTGAAAATCAGGGCCATTGTGTTTGCAATTTTTGAGGACGGAAGCCAATTTTTGGGTGAGGGGGTTCATGGCCCCTCCCCAGGGTAGTGCGCTGGCTCCTATGATTTATGGTCTGTTAATGTAGAACATTGTGTAATAAAGAATTGAACATTTGGATAACTTCCCGGTGTGCTGCTATATTTCAGTGTTGCTTGGTTCTTAGGAGGTGGTGCCGCACGGAAATTGCGGGGGGTTCCAGCAGTGGACCCCCGTGATCAGAAATCTTATCCACTATCCTTTGGATGTCTTTGGCCAGAATACCCCTTTAAAGGGGTATTCTGGTGAAAAAACTATATATTTTTTTCATTTAAACTGGCTCCAGAAAGTTCTACAGATTTGTAAATGACTTCTATTAAAAAATCTTAATCCTATCAGTACTTATCAGCAGCTGAAGTTGAGTTGTTCTTTTTTGTCTAACCACAGTGCTCTCTACTGACACCTCTGTCTGTCTTATGAACTGTCTGGAGCAGGAGATGTTTGCTATGGGGATTTGCTCCTACTTTGGAAAGTTCCTGACATATATAGAGGTGTCAGCAGAGAAGACCAACTCAATTTCAGCAGCTGATAAGTACTGGAAGGATTAAGATATTTTAATAGAAGTAATTTACAAATCTGTTTAAGGTTCTGAAGCCAGTTGATATTTCGTTCCTCTTTTCCCTGCCCCATGGGTGTGGGTGCACTATCTGGCTTGCTGGGTCGGATCCATCGCGTTTCGTTCTGTCGGACATCCCTTTTGTGTCTTTTTAGCGTTCTACAGGTTTGACTATCCTCCCATGTTTCTGTCCCGTACAGATCTCCGCTCTGTGTTCCGGGCTCCGGTAGACGTTGCGGCTCCTACAAAGTCTGAATTCCTGCAGTAAGTAAAAATCTGTGAAGTTGTAAATCACATCGCTCAGAGAATAAAACACAACATATATCATCGCAGACGCCGCTCGTCCTCTTGGAAAGGTTTGTGGATTCAGTGCAAGTGGCTCATATATAAAATCCTGAAAAAGCTAAATAACGTTGACTGTCTGATCTATGCCTCCGGGAGAATCACAAACACAGCGCGGAGAGCGCCAAACATCACGTCCCGATCCTGAGTGTAACCATCCGTCACTTCAATGGTAAAATGAGCCCATTAAATCTAATCAACATATGAGGCGCAGGCGGCCGCTGATCTCCTTCTGTGTCGCTCACGTCGGAGGGAACTTTGTGACTCAATTAGATGTTAAATGAAAATCCCCCCAGATGAGGTCAATAAATAATCCAAAGGATCTCTTGTATCTCCTCTTATAGAGTGTAAGCTCCTATGGTCAGGACTCTTACTCCTCCTCCTCCTGTATCTCCTCTTATTCCTTATAGAGTGTAAGCTCCTATGGTCAGGACTCTTACTCCTCCTCCTCCTGTATCTCCTCTTATTCCTTATAGAGTGTAAGCTCCTATGGTCAGGACTCTTACTCCTCCTCTTGTATCTCCTCTTATTCCTTATAGAGTGTAAGCTCCTATGGTCAGGACTCTTACTCCTCCTCTTGTATCTCCTCTTATTCCTTATAGAGTGTAAGCTCCTATGGTCAGGACTCTTACTCCTCCTCCTGTATCCCCTCTTATTCCTTATAGAGTGTAAGCTCCTATGGTCAGGACTCTTACTCCTCCTCCTGTATCTCCTCTTATTCCTTATAGAGTGTAAGCTCCTATGGTCAGGACTCTTACTCCTCCTCCTCCTGTATCTCCTCTTATTCCTTATAGAGGGTAAGCTCCTATGGTCAGGACTCTTACTCCTCCTCCTTCTGTATCTCCTCTTATTCCTTATAGAGTGTAAGCTCCTATGGTCAGGACTCTTACTCCTCCTCCTGTATCTCCTCTTATTCCTTATAGAGTGTAAGCTCCTATGGTCAGGACTCTTACTCCTCCTCCTGTATCTCCTCTTATTCCTTATAGAGTGTAAGCTCCTATGGTCAGGACTCTTACTCCTCCTCTTGTATCTCCTCTTATTCCTTATAGAGTGTAAGCTCCTATGGTCAGGACTCTTACTCCTCCTCCTGTATCTCCTCTTATTCCTTATAGAGTGTAAGCTCCTATGGTCAGGACTCTTACTCCTCCTCCTGTATCTCCTCTTATTCCTTATAGAGTGTAAGCTCCTATGGTCAGGACTTTTACTCCTCCTCCTGTATCTCCTCTTATTCCTTATAGAGTGTAAGCTCCTATGGTCAGGACTCTTACTCCTCCTCCTGTATCTCCTCTTATTCCTTATAGAGTGTAAGCTCCTATGGTCAGGACTCTTACTCCTCCTCCTGTATCTCCTCTTATTCCTTATAGAGTGTAAGCTCCTATGGTCAGGACTTTTACTCCTCCTCCTGTATCTCCTCTTATTCCTTATAGAGTGTTAGCTCCTATGGTCAGGACTCTTACTCCTCCTCCTGTATCTCCTCTTATTCCTTATAGAGGGTAAGCTCCTATGGTCAGGACTCTTACTCCTCCTCTTGTATCTCCTCTTATTCCTTATAGAGTGTAAGCTCCTATGGTCAGGACTCTTACTCCTCCTCTTGTATCTCCTCTTATTCCTTATAGAGTGTAAGCTCCTATGGTCAGGACTCTTACTCCTCCTCCTGTATCTCCTCTTATTCCTTATAGAGTGTAAGCTCCTATGGTCAGGACTCTTATTCCTCCTCCTGTATCTCCTCTTATTCCTTATAGAGTGTAAGCTCCTATGGTCAGGACTCTTACTCCTCCTCCTGTATCTCCTCTTATTCCTTATAGAGTGTAAGCTCCTATGGTCAGGACTCTTACTCCTCCTCCTGTATCTCCTCTTATTCCTTATAGAGTGTAAGCTCCTATGGTCAGGACTCTTACTCCTCCTCCTCCTGTATCTCCTCTTATTCCTTATAGAGTGTAAGCTCCTATGGTCAGGACTCTTACTCCTCCTCCTGTATCTCCTCTTATTCCTTATAGAGTGTAAGCTCCTATGGTCAGGACTCTTACTCCTCCTCCTCCTGTATCTCCTCTTATTCCTTATAGAGTGTAAGCTCCTATGGTCAGGACTCTTACTCCTCCTCCTCCTGTATCTCCTCTTATTCCTTATAGAGTGTAAGCTCCTATGGTCAGGACTCTTACTCCTCCTCCTGTATCTCCTCTTATTCCTTATAGATTGTAGGCTCCTATGGTCAGGACTCTTACTCCTCCTCCTGTATCTCCTCTTATTCCTTATAGAGTGTAAGCGCCTATGGTCAGGACTCTTACTCCTCCTCCTGTATCTCCTCTTATTCCTTATAGAGTGTAAGCTCCTATGGTCAGGACTCTTACTCCTCCTCCTGTATCTCCTCTTATTCCTTATAGAGTGTAAGCTCCTATGGTCAGGACTCTTACTCCTCCTCCTCCTTCTGTATCTCCTCTTATTCCTTATAGAGTGTAAGCTCCTATGGTCAGGACTCTTACTCCTCCTGTATCTCCTCTTATTCCTTATAGAGTGTAAGCTCCTATGGTCAGGACTCTTACTCCTCCTCCTGTATCTCCTCTTATTCCTTATAGAGTGTAAGCTCCTATGGTCAGGACTTTTACTCCTCCTCCTGTATCTCCTCTTATTCCTTATAGAGTGTAAGCTCCTATGGTCAGGACTCTTACTCCTCCTCCTGTATCTCCTCTTATTCCTTATAGAGTGTAAGCTCCTATGGTCAGGACTCTTACTCCTCCTCCTGTATCTCCTCTTATTCCTTATAGAGTGTAAGCTCCTATGGTCAGGACTCTTACTCCTCCTCTTGTATCTCCTCTTATTCCTTATAGAGTGTAAGCTCCTATGGTCAGGACTCTTACTCCTCCTCCTGTATCTCCTCTTATTCCTTATAGAGTGTAAGCTCCTATGGTCAGGACTCTTACTCCTCCTCTTGTATCTCCTCTTATTCCTTATAGAGTGTAAGCTCCTATGGTCAGGACTCTTACTCCTCCTCCTGTATCTCCTCTTATTCCTTATAGAGTGTAAGCTCCTATGGTCAGGACTCTTACTCCTCCTCTTGTATCTCCTCTTATTCCTTATAGAGTGTAAGCTCCTATGGTCAGGACTCTTACTCCTCCTCCTGTATCTCCTCTTATTCCTTATAGAGTGTAAGCTCCTATGGTCAGGACTCTTACTCCTCCTCTTGTATCTCCTCTTATTCCTTATAGAGTGTAAGCTCCTATGGTCAGGACTCTTACTCCTCCTCCTGTATCTCCTCTTATTCCTTATAGAGTGTAAGCTCCTATGGTCAGGACTCTTACTCCTCCTCCTGTATCTCCTCTTATTCCTTATAGAGTGTAAGCTCCTATGGTCAGGACTCTTACTCCTCCTCCTCCTGTATCTCCTCTTATTCCTTATAGAGTGTAAGCTCCTATGGTCAGGACTCTTACTCCTCCTCCTGTATCTCCTCTTATTCCTTATAGAGTGTAAGCTCCTATGGTCAGGACTCTTACTCCTCCTCCTGTATCTCCTCTTATTCCTTATAGAGTGTAAGCTCCTATGGTCAGGACTCTTACTCCTCCTCCTCCTGTATCTCCTCTTATTCCTTATAGAGTGTAAGCTCCTATGGTCAGGACTCTTACTCCTCCTCCTCCTGTATCTCCTCTTATTCCTTATAGAGTGTAAGCTCCTATGGTCAGGACTCTTACTCCTCCTCCTCCTGTATCTCCTCTTATTCCTTATAGAGTGTAAGCTCCTATGGTCAGGACTCTTACTCCTCCTCCTGTATCTCCTCTTATTCCTTATAGAGTGTAAGCTCCTATGGTCAGGACTCTTACTCCTCCTCCTGTATCTCCTCTTATTCCTTATAGAGTGTAAGCTCCTATGGTCAGGACTCTTACTCCTCCTCCTGTATCTCCTCTTATTCCTTATAGAGTGTAAGCTCCTATGGTCAGGACTCTTACTCCTCCTCTTGTATCTCCTCTTATTCCTTATAGAGTGTAAGCTCCTATGGTCAGGACTCTTACTCCTCCTCCTGTATCTCCTCTTATTCCTTATAGAGTGTAAGCTCCTATGGTCAGGACTCTTACTCCTCCTCCTCTATCTCCTCTTATTCCTTATAGAGTGTAAGCTCCTATGGTAAGGACTCTTACTCCTCCTCCTGTATCTCCTCTTATTCCTTATAGAGTGTAAGCTCCTATGGTCAGGACTCTTACTCCTCCTCCTCTATCTCCTCTTATTCCTTATAGAGTGTAAGCTCCTATGGTAAGGACTCTTACTCCTCCTCCTGTATCTCCTCTTATTCCTTATAGAGTGTAAGCTCCTATGGTCAGGACTCTTACTCCTCCTCCTGTATCTCCTCTTATTCCTTATAGAGTGTAAGCTCCTATGGTCAGGACTCTTACTCCTCCTCCTGTATCTCCTCTTATTCCTTATAGAGTGTAAGCTCCTATGGTCAGGACTCTTACTCCTCCTCCTGTATCTCCTCTTATTCCTTATAGAGTGTAAGCTCCTATGGTCAGGACTCTTACTCCTCCTCCTGTATCTCCTCTTATTCCTTATAGAGTGTAAGCTCCTATGGTCAGGACTCTTACTCCTCCTCCTGTATCTCCTCTTATTCCTTATAGAGTGTAAGCTCCTATGGTCAGGACTCTTACTCCTCCTCCTCCTGTATCTCCTCTTATTCCTTATAGAGTGTAAGCTCCTATGGTCAGGACTCTTACTCCTCCTCCTGTATCTCCTCTTATTCCTTATAGAGTGTAAGCTACTATGGTCAGGACTCTTACTCCTCCTCCTGTATCTCCTCTTATTCCATATAGAGTGTAAGCTCCTATGGTCAGGACTCTTACTCCTCCTCCTGTATCTCCTCTTATTCCATATAGAGTGTAAGCTCCTATGGTCAGGACTCTTACTCCTCCTCCTGTATCTCCTCTTATTCCTTATAGAGTGTAAGCTCCTATGGTCAGGACTCTTACTCCTCCTCCTCCTGTATCTCCTCTTATTCCTTATAGAGTGTAAGCTCCTATGGTCAGGACTCTTACTCCTCCTCCTCCTGTATCTCCTCTTATTCCTTATAGAGTGTAAGCTCCTATGGTCAGGACTCTTACTCCTCCTCCTCCTGTATCTCCTCTTATTCCTTATAGAGTGTAAGCTCCTATGGTCAGGACTCTTACTCCTCCTCCTGTATCTCCTCTTATTCCTTATAGAGTGTAAGCTCCTATGGTCAGGACTCTTACTCCTCCTCCTCCTGTATCTCCTCTTATTCCTTATAGAGTGTAAGCTCCTATGGTCAGGACTCTTACTCCTCCTCCTCCTGTATCTCCTCTTATTCCTTATAGAGTGTAAGCTCCTATGGTCAGGACTCTTACTCCTCCTCCTGTATCTCCTCTTATTCCTTATAGAGTGTAAGCTCCTATGGTCAGGACTCTTACTCCTCCTCCTGTATCTCCTCTTATTCCTTATAGAGTGTAAGCTCCTATGGTCAGGACTCTTACTCCTCCTCCTCCTGTATCTCCTCTTATTCCTTATAGAGTGTAAGCTCCTATGGTCAGGACTCTTACTCCTCCTCCTCCTGTATCTCCTCTTATTCCTTATAGAGTGTAAGCTCCTATGGTCAGGACTCTTACTCCTCCTCCTCCTGTATCTCCTCTTATTCCTTATAGAGTGTAAGCTCCTATGGTCAGGACTCTTACTCCTCCTCCTCCTGTATCTCCTCTTATTCCTTATAGAGTGTAAGCTCCTATGGTCAGGACTCTTACTCCTCCTCCTCCTGTATCTCCTCTTATTCCTTATAGAGTGTAAGCTCCTATGGTCAGGACTCTTACTCCTCCTCCTGTATCTCCTCTTATTCCTTATAGAGTGTAAGCTCCTATGGTCAGGACTCTTACTCCTCCTCCTGTATCTCCTCTTATTCCTTATAGAGTGTAAGCTCCTATGGTCAGGACTCTTACTCCTCCTCCTCCTGTATCTCCTCTTATTCCTTATAGAGTGTAAGCTCCTATGGTCAGGACTCTTACTCCTCCTCCTCCTGTATCTCCTCTTATTCCTTATAGAGTGTAAGCTCCTATGGTCAGGACTCTTACTCCTCCTCCTCTATCTCCTCTTATTCCTTATAGAGTGTAAGCTCCTATGGTCAGGACTCTTACTCCTCCTCCTGTATCTCCTCTTATTCCTTATAGAGTGTAAGCTCCTATGGTCAGGACTCTTCCTCCTCCTCTTGTATCTCCTCTTACTCCTTATAGAGTGTAAGCTCCTATGGTCAGGACTCTTACTCCTCCTCCTCCTGTATCTCCTCTTATTCCTTATAGAGTGTAAGCTCCTATGGTCAGGACTCTTACTCCTCCTCCTCCTGTATCTCCTCTTATTCCTTATAGAGTGTAAGCTCCTATGGTCAGGACTCTTACTCCTCCTCCTGTATCTCCTCTTATTCCTTATAGAGTGTAAGCTCCTATGGTCAGGACTCTTACCCCTCCTCCTCCTGTATCTTCTCTTATTCCTTATACAGTGTAAGCTCCTATGGTCAGGACTCTTACTCCTCCTCCTGTATCTCCTCTTATTCCTTATAGAGTGTAAGCTCCTATGGTCAGGACTCTTACTCCTCCTCTTGTATCTCCTCTTATTCCTTATAGAGTGTAAGCTCCTATGGTCAGGACTC
The DNA here is from genome assembly GCF_029499605.1 of Hyla sarda. Classification (NCBI taxonomy): domain Eukaryota; kingdom Metazoa; phylum Chordata; class Amphibia; order Anura; family Hylidae; genus Hyla; species Hyla sarda. The sequence continues at coordinate 443,847,811 of NC_079191.1, read as the reverse complement.
TTACTCCTCCTCCTGTATCTCCTCTTATTCCTTATAGAGTGTAAGCTCCTATGGTCAGGACTCTTACTCCTCCTCTTGTATCTCCTCTTATTCCTTATAGAGTGTAAGCTCCTATGGTCAGGACTCTTACTCCTCCTCCTGTATCTCCTCTTATTCCTTATAGAGTGTAAGCTCCTATGGTCAGGACTCTTACCCCTCCTCCTCCTGTATCTCCTCTTATTCCTTATAGAGTGTAAGCTCCTATGGTCAGGACTCTTACTCCTCCTCCTGTATCTCCTCTTATTCCTTATAGAGTGTAAGCTCCTATGGTCAGGACTCTTACTCCTCCTCTTGTATCTCCTCTTATTCCTTATAGAGTGTAAGCTCCTATGGTCAGGACTCTTACTCCTCCTCCTGTATCTCCTCTTATTCCTTATAGAGTGTAAGCTCCTATGGTCAGGACTCTTACTCCTCCTCCTGTATATCCTCTTATTCCTTATAGAGTGTAAGCTCCTATGGTCAGGACTCTTACCCCTCCTCCTCCTGTATCTCCTCTTATTCCTTATAGATTGTAGGCTCCTATGGTCAGGACTCTTACTCCTCCTCCTGTATCTCCTCTTATTCCTTATAGAGTGTAAGCTCCTATGGTCAGGACTCTTACCCCTCCTCCTCCTGTATCTCCTCTTATTCCTTATAGAGTGTAAGCTCCTATGGTCAGGACTCTTACTCCTCCTCCTGTATCTCCTCTTATTCCTTATAGAGTGTAAGCTCCTATGGTCAGGACTCTTACTCCTCCTCCTGTATCTCCTCTTATTCCTTATAGAGTGTAAGCTCCTATGGTCAGGACTCTTACCCCTCCTCCTCCTGTATCTCCTCTTATTCCTTATAGATTGTAAGCTCCTATGGTCAGGACTCTTACTCCTCCTCCTGTATCTCCTCTTATTCCTTATAGAGTGTAAGCTCCTATGGTCAGGACTCTTACTCCTCCTCCTCCTGTATCTCCTCTTATTCCTTATAGAGTGTAAGCTCCTATGGTCAGGACTCTTACTCCTCCTCCTCCTGTATCTCCTCTTATTCCTTATAGATTGTAAGCTCCTATGGTCAGGACTCTTACTCCTCCTCCTGTATCTCCTCTTATTCCTTATAGAGTGTAAGCTCCTATGGTCAGGACTCTTACTCCTCCTCCTCCTGTATCTCCTCTTATTCCTTATAGATTGTAAGCTCCTATGGTCAGGACTCTTACTCCTCCTCCTGTATCTCCTCTTATTCCTTATAGAGTGTAAGCTCCTATGGTCAGGACTCTTACTCGTTCTTCTCCTCTTATATCTCCTACTTTTTCGTAGTGGAGGGTGTGAAGAGGAGGCAGTATTGTATAGTATTGTTTTGGGCTGTGGCTCTCATTGGTCTTTTCCCTGTGGACATGCCCTGTTAGTTCCCTTACAGTTAAATATGGCGCTCAGTGGTGAGTTTGACCATTGGCTCCTTTGTTGTAAATCACTATTCTGACTGCTGGCAGCCACAAGAGGCCGAGCATCTGTTCCTCAGCGCTTCGGCACAAAAGAGCAACACCATAGAGTTCCACCGAGAGCGGGTTATAGCATACATGTGCCGGACTCTACGAGCTGCTGGCCGTTGTCTAAGAATCTGTGGCAGTAGAAGCATCGGCTGACTCTTCCCAATGATATTGGACCCATTTGGCGAGTCATGTTACCTACTAATAAAGTAAGAAAAATCATTGAATGGACGCACAAAGAGAAGAGACACTTCTAGCCAGACAAAATGGATATGTGGCTGCAAAGATTTATTTACCGCGCATCATGATTATTGCCAAATCAACAGAGAGCATTATCCCCCATTTAATGTGGAGGCAGCCATGACCTAGAGGAGAGGAGACTGAGGGAAGCTCTTCTACTGGCCACAGTACAGGGGGGCACCGCAGAAAGAGACCCACAGCAACACTGGGCACCTCACAGATTGTCAGGCAAAGTGTGCAGCATAGATTCAGGAAAGGAAAGAGAACTGGCAGAGTCCACGGGCATCAAACTGCCATATTGATCTGTATAGGTGCAGAGATTGTAGACAGTGAGGAGAGTTATAGTCTGGGAAAACTCAGTGCAGTATGTCGTGTCCCGGTACAGAACACGGTTCTGTACAGTTTCCTAAAGTCCCCTCAGGTAGAGTCCCTCAAGTCCACAGGGCTCTCCTGCAGGATCCCCCTAGGTCATTATTATGATTTCTATTGTACATTAATTATATATGTTTATTTTAGGTATTGTACAGTGAATATAAGCTATGTGCAAATGATGGTGCACAAGGGACTGTTGTACAGGAATTCTTTGGATCCAGTCTCTGGTGAGCCACTTCCTCAGTTTCTGGTTCCCGGAAGAGACAATTGCATTGGTCCTCAACGCCTACCATGATCAGTCAGAACACTTTGGAGTCCACAAGACCGAGTCCACTGTCAGACAAAGGTTTTATTGGATTAGGATGTGGAGTGATGTCGAGAAGTGGTGCAGTGAGTGTGCCGTCTGCAATGTCACCAAGAACCTAGGCAAGGATGCAAGAGCACCCCTCCATTCCATCCAAAGTGAAAGGCCTAATCAGCTGATCGCACAGGACCTTGTCAAGTTGTCTCCTATCCGTCTGGGTACACTCACGCTCTCACCATGGTGGATCACTACTCCAAGTGGGTAGTAGTTGTGCCTATCAAAGACCTCACGGCCAAAACAGCTTCTCAGATGTTCTATTCTAACTGGGTGTAGACCCTGGGATGTCCGGATTGGGTCCTCACAGATCGGAGAACAGCATTTGAGGCCCAACTGTTCCAAGAATTGTGTCGGTTCCATGACTGCAAAAAACTCCGGACTACAGCTTACCACCCCCAGGGGAATGGATTATGTGAGCGCATCAATCAAGTCTTCATCCACATGCTGCGAGCCGTGTCTGTGTCCAAGCATGAAGAGTGGCCCCGGCTGTTGCCAGAATTGTTGGAGATCTATTACAATACCATTCATTGCTCCACTGGATACACCCTATTCTTCCTGATGATGGGTCGACATGGGCAACTGCCGAAAGATCGTGCATTTGGACTGCAAGTGCCCTTTAACAACTCTCCGCAGGCTTCGCAAGACTGGGTCTCAGACCATCAGAGAAGAATTCAAGAGGTGAAGGAGATTGTTGGTAGAAGAATGGGCGAGGCTCAAGAAAGGCTCAATTGGGAGACAAAGTTTGGCTGCGGAAGTTCCCAAGGAAGCATAAGTTGGACTCCATTTGGGAAACTACACTATCACCGCAGTGCCCTATCCAAACTCCCATGTCTATGAGATTCAGAAGACTGGTTATGAACCACAGTTGATACATAGAGAAGATCTGCCTGATCCTCCTGCACCTCTTCCAACAGATGCTAGATCCATGAGGGAATATGTACCTGGAGAGGGGATCCACCTGTCCATGGATGTCCCTATGTTCTCCCCTAGTCAGCCTGCAGTCTTCTGTGCTATGTCGACCCAAGGGTTGGTCCAACCGTGGAATCAACTTGCACTCTGGATTCCAGTCCCTCAGTATCACTTTTAAACCACGTGGATCCAGCTAGTCCAGAACATATTTCAGTTCCGGAGTTCAGTCTACAAGAATGTCCTGCTATTCCAGAAGCATCAAGAGCTCCCAAAGCAGAGAATGTTCCTGAGTCCTAAGAGGTGGTGCTGCGTCGGTCCCAAAACTGCCAGCCAGATATATAGACTGACTGAAATAGTGTACACACATAAGTTCAGTACACATAAGTCTAAATCACAAAAGTCATGTACATCAGTCACAAACTTCAGTCAAATGTACATTAGGGACTGTAGCATTCTTCTATCAGTCCACACCACTGTTACTAAAATGTCATATAACTAAAGTAATTTCTTCTTGTCTTTGCATGCCCGGGGTACTTTACTGGCCAGAAGTATTCCTGTAGCTAACCAAATGCATGTACAAAAGTAAGGTAACAGAATGTCAAATGTTATCTAGAGTAAAGTGTTCTAGGGGTAAGTGTGTAATGCTAATAGACCCTAATAGCCAAGGCATTGGGCAGAAAGCCTCCGGCAACCCAATCTTCAACCAGTGTCTAACAGCACAAATAAACAGTGGTATAATGTCAAAGTATATCTATAAGCATTGCCACAACCATGCATACCAAGTCTAATAGTCAAATGTCAGTCATAGTCAGATATATCATAGTACTAATCATATGTCGCAGTACTCATAAAGTGTGATGTCATAGTCATAATAGAATGTCAGATATAGTCCAGTGTCATAAAATGTCCTAGTCAGTCAGAAATGTATAGTCAGTTATGTCTGTTATATGCATAGTTACTAATTGTGCATAGTCCATAGTAATACCTACTAAAAAAAAAGTTATGTCATAAGTATAAGTCATGTTGCTATAGTCATAGATATATTAATAAGATAATGAATCCTTATCTCAAGCAAGTCCTAGAGTTATTATGTTCATCAGATTTGCAGAGCATGTATGGACATTATATACAGAGACTCTTATCATCAGTTTATCAGTTTCCATATTTGTTTTGTCAGCCTGGAATTGGATGTTGTATGTAATGCTTCAGGACTGCATACGGCCCAGTGGCCATTTCGCTCCTCTCTCTAAGGGAACATACGTCGAGGGCGACTTATATTAAGTAAGGGGGTTTGTCGTGTCCCGGTACAGAACGTGGTTCTGTACAGTTTCCTAAAGTCCCCTTAGGTAGAGTCCCTCAAGTCCATAGGGCTCTCCTGCAGGGTTTCCCCATAGGACATTATTATGGTTTATATTGTACATTCATTCTGTATGTTTATTTTAGGTATTGTACAGTGCAAAAGTTATTAGGATGTTTAAACGGTATAGGACCTTCCTAAGGTCATGTGATATGGTCATGTGATATGTGATCACCTGATACCCAGACTTCCAGAGGCACATGTAACCACAGGCAACCAGCTACCAATGGGCTTTAGTCCGCCCCCCTGATATATAAAGGGCTGTAGTCTCCACACTAGCTCTCTTCTCTTTTCTGCTTACTCAAGCAAGCACCAGTCCGGTACAAGTTCAGTCCAGTCCAGCTAGGCCAAAGCCTACAAGTCTGCAGCCACATCTAATCTGCAAGTCAAGTCTCTACTGTCCCTACCAACGTCATAACAGTAGCACAGTGGACTCCATCATAATTATTACCACTACAAGTCCAAGCCTGGGAGGTTCCCTGTGTCCCGGTCCCCTCTGTGGGAATTGGATATCTGTAAGAAATGTTATCCTGCCGCCTTCAGTAAAGTTCCAGTTGCATCAAAACCTGCTTTGGACTCTCATTTAATATATGCCGTTTCTGGGTTGGTTGTCGGCGGTGCCCTATACCATACAACCACACCCTGGCGTCACGAACACTAAATGGGATTATACTACCATCTGTCCCTGGGCTATTACCACCTGCCCCGCTACACCACCCAGGTACAACACTTGTATGGGAAGTTGTGGTGTCCCAGCGCCAAAGGCTGTCCTGTGGCACAGGCATTGGGCCCACTCAAGGACTGGTTGTCCCTGTTATCATGTTGAAGCACTTTGTCAAATGGTTTATATATTTTTTCATAAGTATTATGTTATGTGTTATTTATATATGATTTGTAACTTTAAGACTGAGGAGCAGTGCAGGCCCATGTGACCCTGTCTGTCATTGGGAACCCCTAACTTGAGTAGTATATAGAGTAGTGGGGGGAGGAGTTGTCCCAGTTCTTGGTGCCTGGCATTGAGCCAAGAAGAAACCATTACGCTTCATGTGCCTGGTTGTTATCGTGAACTTATTAAAGGGGTACTCCGGCGAAATGCTTTTTTTTTTTTAAATCAACTGGTGCCAGAAAGTTAAACAGATTTGTAAATTACTTCTATTAAAAAATCCTAATCCTTCCAGTACTAATTAGCTGCTGAATACTACAGAGGAAATTATTTTCTTTTTGGAACACAGAGCTCTATGCTGACATCACGAGCACAGTGCTCTCTGCTGACATCTCTGTCCATTTTAGGAACTGACCAGAGTAGAAGAAAATCCCTATAGCAAACATATGCTGCTCTGGACAGTTCCTAAAATGGACAGAGATGTCAGCAGAGAGCACTGTGCTCGTGATGTCAGCAGAGAGCTCTGTGTTCCAAAAAGAAAATAATTTCCTCTGTAGTATTCAGCAGCTAATAAGTACTGGAAGGATTAATATTTTTTTTTATAGAAGCAATTTACAAATCTGTTTAACTTCCTGGCACCAGTTGATTAAAAAACAAAAAAAAGTTTTTCACTGGAGTACCCCTTTAACCTCTTAAGGACCCAGGACGTACGGGGACGTCCCCGCACCCTGGGCTTTAAGGACCCAGGACGTCCCCGTACGTCCTGGCGTTTTCCGGTCCCTGCCGCGCGCCAGGCAGAGATCGGAAGCGGATGCCTGCTGAAATGCTTCAGCAGGCATCCAGGGCAAACGCCGAGGGGGGCCATGTAGGCCTTCCATGTCGGCGATCGTCGCAAATCGCAAGGGAAATTGCCCCTGCGATCTGCGGCGATACCGGGCTGATCGGGTCTCTGGGATTTTGCATGATCCCGGTTGTCACAGACAGCCAGGACCATGCTGGAGGCTAGGAGCGAGGTGGCAAGCCTTCGGTTAGCTTCCTCCCGTCCTGACCGGCCCCTGGAAGTCCAGAGAGGACGGGAGGAAGACCGGAGGACGCGGTGGGGGAAGGGGGAGTGCTGGGGCCCGGCCCCGATACTTACCTCGTCCTTGAAGACCCGGATCCAGGCGGCGGAGACGGCGGTGGTGGCGACAGGTGAGTTGATCTTCGGCGGCGGCGTGGGACCTTTGCAGAAGTCCAGACCGCCGTAAAGCGATCTGGACTGCTCCATCTGGTCCCCTTACACTAAAACTCCCAGCATGCCCAGAAAGCCCTTGGCGTCTGGGCATGCTGGGAGTTGCAGTTTTGCAACATCTGGAGCTCCACAGTTTGGAGACCACTGTGCCCTTCCAGATGTTGCAAAACTACACATCCTCAGCATGCCCTTACTGTCCAGGCATGCTGGGAGTTGTAGTTCTGTAACATCTGGCCCTACAGATGTTGCAGAACTACAACTCCCAGCATGCCTGGACAGTTTTGGCACACTGGGGGTTGTAGTTTTGCAACATCTGGAAGGGCACAGATTGGGAACCACTGTATTAGTGGTCTGCAAACTGTAGACCTCCAGATGTTGCAAAACTACAACTCCAAGCATGCTGGGAGTTGTAGTTCGGCAACATCTGGCTCTAAAGATGTTGCCGAACTACTATTTCCAGCATGCCTGAGAATGTTTGGGAGTTGTGGTTTTGCAACAACTGGAGGCACACTGGTTGGGAAACATTGTCTGTTTCCTAACTCAGTGTTTCCCAACCCGTGTGCCTCCAGCTGTTGCAAAACTATAACTACCAGCATGCACTGATAGACTGTGCATGCTCGGAGTTGTAATTTTGCAACAGCTGGAGGTCCCCCCCCCCCCCCTGTGAATGTACAGGATACATTCACATGGGCAGGGGGCTTACAGTGAGTATCAGGCTGCAAGTTTGCGATGCAGCAAATTTTGCGCGGCAGCTCAAACTCGCAGCGGGAAACTCGCTGTAATCCCCCGCCCGTGTGACTGTACCCTAAAATCACTACACTACACTAACACAAAATAAAATAAAAAGTGAAAAACACTACATATACACATACCCCTACACAGCCCCCCTCCCCAATAAAAATGAAAAACGTCTGGTACGCCACTGTTTCCAAAATGGAGCCTCCAGCAGTTGCAAAACAACAACTTCCAGTATTGCCGGACAGCCGTTTACTGTCCAAGCATGCTGCGAGTTTTGCAACAGCTGGAGGGACCCTGTTTGGGAATCACTGGCGTAGAATACCCCTATGTCCACCCCTATGCAATCCCTAATTTAGGCCTCAAATGCGCATGGCGCTCTCACTTTGGAGCCCTGTCGTATTTCAAGGCAACAGTTTAGGGCCACATATGGGGTATTTCTGTACTCGGGAGAAATTGCCTAACAAATTTTGGGGGGCTTTTTCTCCTTTAACCCCTTATGAAAAGGTGAAGTTGGGGTCTACACCAGCATGTTAGTGTAAAAAAAAAATTTTTTTTACACTAACATGCTGGTGTTGCCCTCTACTTTTCATTTTGACAAGAGGTAAAAGGGAAAAACGCCCCCCAAAATTTGTAATGCAATTTCTCCCGACTACGGAGATATCCCATATGTGGGCGCAAAGTGCTCTGGGGGCGCACAACAAGGCCCAGAAGGGAGAGCGCACCATGTACATTTGAGGTGATTTGCACAGGGGTGGCTGATTGTTACAGCGGTTTTGACAAACGCAAAAAAAAAAAACACATGTGACCCCATTTCGGAAACTACACCCCTCACGGAATGTAATGAGGGGTGCAGTGAGAATTTACCACCACTGGAGTCTGACAGATCTTTGGAACAGCGGGCTGTGCAAATTAAAAATGTCGTACAGCCCACTGTTCCAAAGATCTGACAGACACCAGTGGGGGGTAAATGCTCACTGTACCCCTTGTTACGTTCGTCAAGGGGTCTAGTTTCCAAAATGGTGTGCCATGTTGGGGTTATTTTGCTGTCCTGGCACCATAGGGGCTTCCTAAATGCGACATGCCCCCCCCCCCCCCCCCCCCGAGCAAAATTTGTTCTCAAAAAGCCAAATATGACTCTTTCTCTTCTGAGCATTGTAGTTCGCCCGTAGTGCACTTCAGGTCAACTTTTTTTTTTTTACGTATGCAAAAGTCATGAAACCCCTGTGGTGTATTAAGGCACACTTTATTCCTTGTTACGTTCCTCAAGGGGTCTAGTTTCCAAAATGGTATGCCATGTGGGTATTTTTTGCTGTCCTGGCACCATAGGGTCTTCCTAAATGCGACATGCCCCTGAGCAAAATTTGCTCTCAAAAAGCCAAATATGACTCCTTCTCTTCTGAGCATTGTAGTTCGCCCGTAGTGCACTTCAGGTCAACTTATGGGGTACCTCCATACTCAGAAGAGATGGGGTTACAAATTTTGGGGGGTATTTTCTGCTATTAACCCTTGCAAAAATGTGAAATTTGGGGGGAAACACACATTTTAGTGACAATTTTATTTTATTTTTTTACATATGCAAAAGTCGTGAAACACCTGTGGGGTATTAAGGCTCACTTTATCCCTTGTTACGTTCCTCAAGGGGTCTAGTTTCCAAAATGGTATGCCATGTGTTTTTTGTTTTTTTTTGCTGTTCTGGCACCATAGGGGCTTCCTAAATGCAACATGCCCCCCAAAAACCATTTCAGAAAAACGTACTTTCCAAAATCCCCTTGTCGCTCCTTCCCTTCTGAGCCCTCTACTGCGCCCGCCGAAAACTTTACATAGACATATGAGGTATGTGCTTACTCGAGAGTAAGTATAAGTATAAACTTTCTCCTTTTACCCCTTGTAAAAATTCAAAAATTGGGTCTACAAGAACATGCGAGTGTAAAAAATGAAGATTGTGAATTTTCTCCTTCACTTTGCTGCTATTCCTGTGAAACACCTAAAGGGTTAAAACGCTGACTGAATGTCATTTTGAATACTTTGGGGGGTGCAGTTTTTATAATGGGGTCATTTGTGGGGCATTTCTAAGATGAAGACCCTTCAAATCCACTTCAAACCTGAACTGGTCCCTGAAAAATTGTGAGTTTGGAAATTTTGTGAAAAATTGTAAAATTGCTGCTGAACTTTGAAGCCCTCTGGTGTCTTCCAAAATTAAAAACACGTCAATTTTATGATGCAGACATAAAGTGGACATATTGTATATGTGAATCAAAAAAAAATTTATTTGGAAATATCCATTTTCCTTACAAGCAGAGAGCTTCAAAGTTAGAAAAATGCAAAATTTTCTAATTTTTCATCAAATTTTGGGATTTTTCACCAAGAAAGGATGCAAGTATCGACAAAATTTTACAACTATGCTAAGTAGAATATGTCACGAAAAAACATTCTTGGAATCAGAATGATAACTAAAAGCATTCCAGAGTTAATAATGTTTAAAGTGACAGTGGTCAGATGTTCAAAAAATGGCCGGGTACTAAGGTGTAAAATGGCTGGGTCCTTAAGGGGTTAATGCTATCGTTAGTGAATTAAAATGTTGTTTATCAGATTCAGTCAGAAATGTATTTTTTCAGTTAGGATGTAACTCACTTCATGTTCTATGTTGTTTGTGCTATTTGTGTCCTGAAGGGCTTTAGGTTACCCCGGGATTCAAGGAGATACCTCGGCTGAAACTTAGTCCCCAAAGGAGGAGTCTCTGCGTCCATGTTGTGTCCTAGGGTGTGGCCAATGATGTGGACTCTACATTCGTCGCGGGGAGAAGATGCTTGAAGACAATGGGCCCTGTGGCACAGGACCAGTAGCAAAGGATAGCCTATGGCAGCTCCGGCCCACCTCCAAAGTCCCCTTGGTCGTGACTGCTGCAAACCCTGGAAGAGCTCCGAGGCCTGTTATGTGTATGTTTTGTGTTCATGTTTGTTCGTGTGTCCAACACAGTGACATAGTCAAAATTCACCCCATACTCAGGTCGCAAAATGTCCTACCACTTCGTATATTTCCAAAGAGCGTATGTGTAGTGGCCCAGTACAGGAGTTGCCCCCCTGTACCATTGCTGCCCTGTCAGGTGGACTCTATTTCAGTGACCCCTGGGCCCCCCTTTCAGCTATGTTCCCTAAATAGTTAATAAGCACCTATGTTATCTAATGTAATGTGTGTATATTGTTATGTGCCTTTAAATACTGTTGTCATGTGTTGTAACCAAGGAAGGTACCAGTGACCATGTGACCTATAGAGTGACCTATAGGGCCCCTCCAGAGTCTCCCCCATATAAACCCTGGAAAAGCTAGTTGGTCAGTCTAAGTCTTTGCTGAGATTCAGAACAGTCAAGTCCTGAGAGGGTGTCCTGAGAAGGCCTAAAGCCATCGTAGGTCGGGGGGTCACTGTACATCACATATCGGATGGTGAAGGAAGTTCCGGACGCGTTTCGAACAGCAATCTGTTCTTTGTCACAGAGGTTGTCTTTGCCGTTCGAAACGCGTCCAGAACTTCCTTCACCATCCTATGTGTAAGGTACTGCTTTTATGCTTAATAAAGCTGGAATTTGCATTACTTTGCTGGATCATCTTCCTCTTGTTTTTACACGTCTGTGTTACATTTGTTTGATGGCAGTCTCGCAATTCTTATTTGATCTTTACCACAATGTTTTATTTTTAGCAGCATACAAAATCAATGTCGTTTTCCCAGGTTGCAGTGTGTCCCAACACATTACATCACAAATCAGAGGTTCAGAGGGAGTCTGTTTGCTTCAATGGGTAGAGCGGCCGCTGGGTGGATGGGAGATCATTCTCTTCGGGGCTATGCTGTGATCGGTTGTTATGGACTGTGCTGTAATGGGTCATATGGGCTGTACTGGAATTGGTTGAAATAAGCTGTGCTGTGATTGGTTGCTTTGTGCTGTGATTGGTTGCTTTGTGCTGTGATTGGTTGCTTTGGGCTGTGCTGTGATTGGTTGCTTTGTGCTGTGATCGGTTGCTTTGGGCTGTGCTGTGATTGGTTGCTTTGTGCTGTGATTGGTTGCTTTGGGCTGTGCTGTGATTGGTTGCTTTGTGCTGTGATTGGTTGCTTTGGGCTGTGCTGTGATTGGTTGCTTTGGGCTATGCTGTGATTGGTTGCTTTGGGCTGTGCTGTGATTGGTTGCTTTGGGCTGTGCTGTGATTGGTTGCTTTGGGCTGTGATTGGTTGCTTTGGGCTGTGCTGTGATTGGTTGCTTTGTGCTGTGATTGGTTGCTTTGGGCTGTGCTGTGATTGGTTGCTTTGGGCTACGCTGTGATTGGTTGCTTTGGGCTGTGCTGTGATTGGTTGCTTTGTGCTGTGATTGGTTGCTTTGGGCTGTACTATTGTGGTGTCCCAGCACCAGTGGCGGTCCCATGGTTTGGACTATCTCGGGCAGACTGCATAGACCATCCGCTTTACCAACAATATCCATATGTCCTCCCCCTTTCTATGTCAATAATGACATGACACATAACTGGGCCGGGTGGTGGTAACAGCTCATTATTTTACTATAAATAACAGTATAATATTCTATAAATAATCGCATAACAACTGCATTACAGTTAACATGAACTGTCGGTCCCCGACGGGCATATGTGCCATCGCACCATTCACCTCCAGATCATCGCTCTCCAGGCCACTGAGGAGCCCTTGTACCCCACACGGTGCTTTGATCACCACCGAGGAGAAATAACACTCCAGACCATCCTGTAGGCCCAACAAAAAGATATCCAGCCCAATCTCGTTGAGGTGGACCCCATCCGGTATCATAAACCTCCTGTTGCCACCCTCCAGCTCACGGTGATGGACCCCCACCCCGCCCTTGGATCTCACAAACTGTGCCATACGTGAATTTACGAAGCAGGAAGACCGATCAATAGCTTTAGCATTGCGGACACCTAGCCAGGTGACACGTGGCCCTATTTCAGACCACACCAATACGAGTTCCAAGAAGAAACCCGAAAGCCATTCCACATCTGCTTTCATCACGGTGATCAGGTCCGGTACTCTGAAATAACAAAGGTCGTTCCCGCCGGCTGGTTCGGAGAAAATTCACTCAGGCGCTGGTGAGTCCAAAAAGGAAGCAGCATGGGCATGGGTGATCTTAATATACCCTATGGGCGTACCCAACTTCTACCCTCCTACCTAGAGAAAATGGGAGGGCTGCTAACCCTATCCTCTCCCTTAACACCTTAGATCAGGGTTACCTATTCCTAGGCGGCCAGGTAACCTACAGCCTGGTAGAGCGAGGTGTCGGGCCCACTAGAGTCCTACTGTTCTATTAATTATGTGAACATTGGGACATAAGAATAATATGTTTTTCCTAAATTAATTTTGTTATGGTTCCATGAATTTATGTTTAACATGTTACTATACCTTTTAAAAGTGAGCAGTGAACCCCATGTGACCATGTGAGCCAATGAGACCCCAAAAGTCTCCTCTGTATAGTGAGGTGCAGGGGAGGAGTTAGTCCAGGCTCCTGAGCAGCAGCCAAGCTCCGGTGCGCTGTGTCGTCTTCTAAGCTGAGACATACTTCAGTTAACTACTGGTCATCCTACAAGTGTCACTCATGGGGAAGATTCATGTCCCTGCAGAATAGTCTACAGTGCCTTGGAAGGACCTTAGCTACCAAAATCTCAATCTACAGTCTCCTGGCGAGTGAAAAGCACCACAAGTCTCAGAACGGTAACAATGTCCGCAAGGGGAACGCTGCACTCACACCAAGGCCAGCTGTCTGTGTAACAATATCTGCACAAACTCAGTAAAGACAGGTATCTGTAACCTGGCGTCGGTGCGTTTATTTGCTCATCGCGTCTGGCCCAGGAGAAGCTGCCTCCAACCTTCCAACCGTGGATCAGATAAACAGTGCCCTGGCGTGACGACGCGATCAAGGTACGTCTACTAACACCCAGTGGCCGCCACAACACTATGATTGGTTGCTATGGGCTGTGATGGGTTTCTATGGGTAAATACATTAGTTTTGTTTGATTGTCAGTCACCGACCATTGTTACTGTATCTACACGTCTTTACTTCTCCGCCGTCCTTTTTGAACCTCCCTGTCACATTACGTCCCAACACTGCGGCCTTCATTATATTTACGGGAAACTTTCAGAATTTTCCACAACTTCCGTAATGAAATGTTTTCTCTCTGATCTGACGCTAAATAATAAATGTGCCCTAAATATTTATCGCTGTCTACAGAACGTTTCATTAGGTCCTGAGGAGCTTTAATTACGGCTGATAAAGAAATTTATTACAGTGAATTGTTCCTCAGGATGATCCCGTCCTCTCGCTGGGTGACACTTTACTGAAGAGTCTGGAGATTTGTCCGTGTCTCGGCATCTATGGAAAATGTTCAGGAAGACCAGAAATGTTATCCCAGACAGCGGGTGCGCCATGACACCCAACCCGTTTGGTTTGAGCCACTCCAGTTGGGGCTGTCTAAGTCCTGGTTTTCACCTTTCAACAGGGATCTGGACTTTGTTAGAGGAGGCTACCAGGTTGCTACCCCTGGCAGTGGTCTTGGTGTGGGTGGTGGATAGCCGGTGGACCAGGAGACACTGTTGTGAGACACCGGGAGAAGGTCAAAGGCAGGCGGCATAGTAGCAGGGTCTGAGACAGGCCGAATGGTCGCACAGGTTTGAGGCCAACAGTCTGGGTTGTACACTAGAAAGGTTACGGGGTACAGAACATCAGGCCGGGATGGATTTGGGGACATGTAGAGTCCGGCACAATTACAGACGACTACAACAAGGAACTGCACCATGCCACTGAGGCCATTGGGGGTGCGGGAAGCTGGTGGGGGGAAACCACCATCATTATACCAATGCCTGAGAGCTTGTCACAGTCCCGCTCCTGTAGACTAAGGCCGTGTTCACACTGCGGAAATTCTGCCCTAATTTACAGAAGAAAATTCGAGGTGGATCCTGCATACAGCAGCCTGCTCTAAAATCGGTGCTAAAATTGGTCCCATTTATTATAGCGAAGTGCTGGGACTTCTCATTCAGATTCCAACGGAAAATTAAAGTGGTACTCCCCCCCCTAGACATCTTATCCCCATCCAAAGGATAGGGGATAAGATGTCTGATCGAGGGGGACCCTCACAATCTCAGCTACGGCAACCCCAGACATCTTCTGGTGCGCGGAGCGAATTTCACTCCGTGCCGGATGACTGGCCACGCGCGAAGGAGGCTCGTGACGTCACAGCCACGCCCCCTCAATGCAAGTCTAAGGGAGGGGGCGTGACTTCCGTCACGCCCCCTCCCATAGACTTGCATCGAGGGGGCGTGGCCATGACGTCACGAGCAGGGAGCGGCGGTGACATCACAAGCCTCCGACGCTGCACCCGACGCTCTAAGCGAGCGGCAGGGAGATCGCGGGGGGTCCTTTGGATAGGGGATAAGATGTCTAGAGGCGGAATACCCCTTTAAACATTTTCAATCTCTTGGCGAAATCCAATTCTGTGTTGGAAGTTCCTGTATGGGAAGAAGCCATTGAGATTAATGGGAGGCTGCTGCAAACAGAAATATCCCATAGTGTGAATAGGGTCAAAGAGTCTGTATCCAGATGAAGGTCACTTCTCGCATTTCGCCTGCAGTTGGTCTATTTCATGTAAACTGTTAAGATATCTCCATGCCGTCTATTAGCGGCGGCTTTTATTTTTTTGCCAAGTGAGTGCGCTCGGCTCCATACAGATTTAAAGGGGTTATCCAGGAAAAAAAACTTTTTTTTATATATATATATATCAATTGGCTCCAGAAAGTTAAACAGATTTGTAAATTATTTCTATTAAAAAATCTTAATCATTTCAGTACTTATGAGCTGCTGAAGTTGAGTTGTTCTTTTCTGTCTAAGTGCTCTCTGATGACACGTGTCTCGGGAAACGCCCAGTTTAGAAGTAAATCCCCATAGCAAACCTCTTCTACTCTGTGCAGTTCCCGAGACAAGCAGAGATGTCAGCAGAGAGCACTGTTACCAGACAGAAAAGAACAACTCAACTTCAGCAGCTGATAATTATTGGAAGGATTAAGATTTTTTTAATAGAAGTAATTTACAAATCTGTATAACTTTCTGGAGGGAGTTGATATAAAAAAATAAAAAGTTTTTTCCTGGAATACCCCTTTAACAGCGCCATGACAGATATATCCATCTTAGAAAGGAAAGATAAAGGAAATGTGCTGGGTCCACTTCTGGCTTTGGCCTAAAAAAAAGCAAAAAAAAACAAAACTGCAATGCCATTTTTCCAAATAATGCTGTGTGTGAACCTGCCGTAAGTTAAACATTTACAAAATGTAACGATCCAACACAATAAAGAAAAATATCAATACAAACCAATGCACCAGATCAGCAGGAATTAAAGGGGTACTCCGGTGGAAAACAATTTATTTTTTATTTATTTTTTTATCAACTGGTGCGAGAAATTAAACAGATTTGTAAATTACTTCTATAAAAAAATCTTAATCCTTCCAGTACTTATCAGCTGCTGAATACTGCAGAGGAAATTCTTTTCTTTTTGGAACACAGAGCTCTCTGCTGACATCACGACCACAGTGCTCTCTGCTGACATCTCTGTCCATTTTAAGAACTGTCCAGAGTAGGAGAAAATCCCCATAGAAAACATATGCTGCTCTGGACAGTTCCTAAAATGGACAGAGATGTCAGCAGAGAGCACTGTGGTCATGATGTCAGCAGAGAGCTCTGTGTTCCAAAAAGAAAATAATTTCCTCTGTAGTATTCAGCAGCTAATAAGTACTGGAAAGATTAAGATTTTTTAATAGAAGTCATTTACAAATCTGTTTAACTTTCTGGCACCAGTTGATTTTA
The DNA here is from genome assembly GCF_029499605.1 of Hyla sarda. Taxonomy (NCBI): domain Eukaryota; kingdom Metazoa; phylum Chordata; class Amphibia; order Anura; family Hylidae; genus Hyla; species Hyla sarda. The sequence continues at coordinate 443,831,371 of NC_079191.1, read as the reverse complement.
AAAAGAAAAGTTTTCCACCGGAGTACCCCTTTAACAAAAATGGAGGTAAATGTGCGTCCTGATGCGGTGGTACTCAACGCACCGGTACTCGCATCAAGCACAACAGGTCCCGGCTGCTATTAGCAGCCAGGGACCCGCCTGTAATGGCAGACATCAGCGGTCACGCTATTGTTTGCCATTAACCCCTCAGATGCCGTGATCAATACAGATCACGGCATCTGCGGCAATGTGGTCGTTTAAATGGATGATCGGATCATCCGCGCCACTGCTGCAGGGATCCGATCATCCGACATGGCGGCCTCCGGCAGTCTCCAGGGGTCTTCTGCTCTGGTCTTGGAACGAGCAGACCCGAGAAGAAGATCGCCGATAACACTGATAATCCTGCGGATGAGGGATAAGTTTTCCTGTAATGTCGGGCAGGAGACTTGTCCTTTAAAGGAGTACTCCGCTGCTCAGCATTTGGAACAAACTGTTCCGAACGCTGGAGCCGGCACCGGGAGCTCGTGATGTCATAGCTCCGCCCCCTTAATGCAAGTCTATGGGAGGGGGCGTGACAGCCGTCACGCCCCCTCCCATAGACTTGCAGTGAGGGGGCGGGGCGTGACGTCATGAGGGGGCGGGGCTATGACGTCACATGCTCCCGGCTCCAGAGTTCGGAACAATTTGTTCCAAACACTGAGCAGCGGAGTACCCCTTTCAGGCTAAAATGGGCTTGGTACTCAAAGGGTTAAGGAAAAAGTGGGTTTTGGCCCTGAGGACGCAGCCAATTTTCATTTTTGTGTGTTGGATTTTTCCTCCCCGCCTTTTAGGAGACATAAAACTCTTTTATTTTTCCACCCACAGACCCATACGAGGCTTGTAGTTGTTTTTTGGGCGACCAATTGTACTTTGTAAGGACACCTTTCATTTTACCACAGAGTGTACAGTGCAACCGAAAACACCCGACCCTCATTTACTAAGAGTGTTGTGTAGTTTTCTTTGTGGGTTTTAATTCCCTACAATTATTTTTTATGTCAGGGACACGCCCCTTTTTGGTCACCACGTCCATTGTCCGGCAGCCACGCCCCTTTTTGGTCACCACGCCCATTGCCCATCAGCCACGCCCCTTTCCGGCTTTCTGCATAAAATGGAGAGTAGGTCGGATTTTTATTTTTTTTTATTCTGTCGCTGACACAATTTGCGGCGCAATGTGGCACATTTTGGCGCACAATCCGACTAAACAGGTGGGGTTTACTATAGTAAATCAGGGCCATTCTCCCTATTCTGAGGGCCCCTACGATTACAACGATCCCAATTTATATGGGTTTTGTTTTATTTTACTACTTTTAAAAAAATTATAACTTTTTGTGGTAAATTAGAATGTTTAGAAGTTGTCATCTTCTGACCCATAACTACATTTTTTTGGTCATTTTTTGCGCCAGGACCTGTAGTTCTTCTTTTTACCATCTTCATTTTTTATGAGACTTTTTCATCACTTTTTATTATTTTTCTTTCTCCGATACAAAGTGACCAAAAATCATCAATTCCGTCCCCAACAGTTTTTCATTATTCCGTATAGTTTTATTAGCACAATTTTTGTTAATATTTGACTTTTTAAACATTTCTAATTCCCTTTATTCTGTGATGCGACAAAATATCAGCAATTCTGGATTTTGCTATTGTTTTGTATTTACATCCTTCACCATAATGTTATATTTTATTAGTTCAGACGATTCTGCATGGGGCGATAGCAAATATGTTTAAAGGGGTACTCCGGCACTAAGACATCTTATCCTAAGGATCGGGGATAAGATGCCTGATCGCAGGGGTCCCGCCGCTGGGGACCACCGTGATCTTCCACGCCGCACCCCATAAGAATCAGCCCCCGTAATGTGTTCGCTCCGGGTCTGATTACTAGCGATCATGGGGACGGGGGCGGAGCATAGTGACATCACAGCTCCGCCCCCGTGTGACGTCACGCTCCGCCCGCTCAATGCAAACCTATGGAGGGGGCGTGACAGCTGTCACGCCCCCTCCATAGGTTTGCATTGAGGGGGCGGAGCGGGACATCACACAGGGGCGGAGCCGTGATGTCACTATGCTCCGCCCCCGTCCCCATGATCGCCAGTCATCAGACCCGGAGCGAGCACGTTCCGGGGGCTGATTCTAACTGGGTGCGGCGTGGAAGATCACGGGGGTCCCCACGATCAGACATCTTATCCCCTATCCTTTGGATTTATTTATTTTATTTATATTTTTTAAAAATATTTTTAATTTATTTTTTATTTTTTAAGACCCCATAAGGGACTAATGTAAGCACACATTGCTCTGCTGTTATTGGCTGATGCTGCTCCTCTCTGACTTCCTGCTCTGTTGCTATTGGTTGATGCTGCTCCTCGGGGTCTCTCTGCTGCCCCCTGCAGTACACTGTTAGCTCTGCTCCCTTGTGGTTCCTCTATATACAGGTCAGGATTGATATCTCTTGTTGTGCTCTGGGCTCCTCCTATAATCCTCTGTGTTCATCCTCAAGTGTCCTGGACTCTTCTCCATAGTCATAAACCTTCTGCAGGAGGGAGGAAAGTCCCAGCAGGACTGTACACTGATCAATGCTATGACAATGACTGCAGGGAAAAGAGAGCAACACCTGGGACCAAGAATCATCCAGAAAGGGAAAATATCCCCCAAAAACCTTCTATATTATCTGTATTCAGTTATTATTGGGATTATAACAGATAATGTATAGATGTGACCTGCAGTCCTATGTAACACCACAGATAACACAGTTATAACTCTCTGAGTACAGATAATGTATAGATGTGACCTGCAGTCCTATGTAACACCACAGATAACAGTGATAACTCTCTGAGTACAGATAATGTATAGATGTGACCTGCAGTCCTATGTAACACCACAGATAACAGTGATAACTCTCTGAGTACAGATAATGTAGTAGATGTGACCTGCAGTCCTATGTAACACCACAGATAACACAGTGATAACTCTCTGAGTACAGATAATGTATAGATGTGACCTGCAGTCCTATGTAACACCACAGATAACAGTGATAACTCTCTGAGTACAGATAATGTATAGATGTGACCTGCAGTCCTATGTAACACCACAGATAACAGTGATAACTCTCTGAGTACAGATAATGTAGTAGATGTGACCTGCAGTCCTATGTAACACCACAGATAACAGTGATAACTCTCTGAGTACAGATAATGTATAGATGTGACCTGCAGTCCTATGTAACACCACAGATAACACAGTGATAACTCTCTGAGTACAGATAATGTATAGATGTGACCTGCAGTCCTATGTAACACCACAGATAACACAGTGATAACTCTCTGAGTACAGATAATGTATAGATGTGACCTGCAGTCCTATGTAACACCACAGATAACACAGTGATAACTCTCTGAGTACAGATAATGTATAGATGTGACCTGCAGTCCTATGTAACACCACAGATAACAGTGATAACTCTGTGTACAGATAATGTATAGATGTGACCTGCAGTCCTATGTAACACCACAGATAACACAGTGATAACTCTCTGAGTACAGATAATGTATAGATGTGACCTGCAGTCCTATGTAACACCACAGATAACACAGTGATAACTCTCTGAGTACAGATAATGTATAGATGTGACCTGCAGTCCTATGTAACACCACAGATAACATTGATAACTCTCTGAGTATAGATAATGTATAGATGTGACCTGCAGTCCTATGTAACACCACAGATAACAGTGATAACTCTCTGAGTACATATAATGTATAGATGTGACCTGCAGTCCTATGTAACACCACAGATAACACAGTGATAACTCTCTGAGTACAGATAATGTAGTAGATGTGACCTGCAGTCCTATGTAACACCACAGATAACACAGTGATAACTCTCTGAGTACAGATAATGTATAGATGTGACCTGCAGTCCTATGTAATACCACAGATAACACAGTTATAACTCTCTGAGTACAGATAATGTATAGATGTGACCTGCAGTCCTATGTAACACCACAGATAACAGTGATAACTCTCTGAGTACAGATAATGTATAGATGTGACCTGCAGTCCTATGTAACACCACAGATAACACAGTAATAACTCTCTGAGTACAGATAATGTATAGATGTGACCTACAGTCCTATGTAACACCACAGATAACAGTGATAACTCTCTGAGTACAGATAATGTATAGATGTGACCTGCAGTCCTATGTAACACCACAGATAACAGTGATAACTCTCTGAGTACAGATAATGTATAGATGTGACCTGCAGTCCTATGTAACACCACAGATAACACAGTGATAACTCTCTGAGTACAGATAATGTATAGATGTGACCTGCAGTCCTATGTAACACCACAGATAACAGTGATAACTCTCTGAGTACAGATAATGTATAGATGTGACCTGCAGTCCTATGTAACACCACAGATAACAGTGATAACTCTCTGAGTACAGATAATGTATAGATGTGACCTGCAGTCCTATGTAACACCACAGATAACAGTGATAACTCTCTGAGTACAGATAATGTATAGATGTGACCTGCAGTCCTATGTAACACCACAGATAACACAGTGATAACTCTCTGAGTACAGATAATGTATAGATGTGACCTGCAGTCCTATGTAACACCACAGATAACATTGATAACTCTCTGAGTATAGATAATGTATAGATGTGACCTGCAGTCCTATGTAACACCACAGATAACAGTGATAACTCTCTGAGTACATATAATGTATAGATGTGACCTGCAGTCCTATGTAACACCACAGATAACACAGTGATAACTCTCTGAGTACAGATAATGTAGTAGATGTGACCTGCAGTCCTATGTAATACCACAGATAACACAGTTATAACTCTCTGAGTACAGATAATGTATAGATGTGACCTGCAGTCCTATGTAACACCACAGATAACAGTGATAACTCTCTGAGTACAGATAATGTATAGATGTGACCTGCAGTCCTATGTAACACCACAGATAACAGTGATAACTCTCTGAGTACAGATAATGTATAGATGTGACCTGCAGTCCTATGTAACACCACAGATAACACAGTAATAACTCTCTGAGTACAGATAATGTATAGATGTGACCTGCAGTCCTATGTAACACCACAGATAACAGTGATAACTCTCTGAGTACAGATAATGTAGTAGATGTGACCTGCAGTCCTATGTAACACCACAGATAACACAGTGATAACTCTCTGAGTACAGATAATGTATAGATGTGACCTGCAGTCCTATGTAACACCACAGATAACAGTGATAACTCTCTGAGTACAGATAATGTATAGATGTGACCTGCAGTCCTATGTAACACCACAGATAACAGTGATAACTCTCTGAGTACAGATAATGTATAGATGTGACCTGCAGTCCTATGTAACACCACAGATAACAGTGATAACTCTCTGAGTACAGATAATGTATAGATGTGACCTGCAGTCCTATGTAACACCACAGATAACACAATGATGACTCTCTGAGTACAGATAATGTATAGATGTGACCTGCAGTCCTATGTAACACCACAGATAACACAGTGATAACTCTCTGAGTACAGATAATGTATAGATGTGACCTGCAGTCCTATGTAACACCACAGATAACACAGTAATAACTCTCTGAGTACAGATAATGTATAGATGTGACCTGCAGTCCTATGTAACACCACAGATAACACAGTGATAACTCTCTGAGTACAGATAATGTAGTAGATGTGACCTGCAGTCCTATGTAACACCACAGATAACACAGTTATAACTCTCTGAGTACAGATAATGTATAGATGTGACCTGCAGTCCTATGTAACACCACAGATAACAGTGATAACTCTCTGAGTACAGATAATGTATAGATGTGACCTGCAGTCCTATGTAACACCACAGATAACAGTGATAACTCTCTGAGTACAGATAATGTATAGATGTGACCTGCAGTCCTATGTAACACCACAGATAACAGTGATAACTCTCTGAGTACAGATAATGTATAGATGTGACCTGCAGTCCTATGTAACACCACAGATAACACAGTGATAACTCTCTGAGTACAGATAATGTAGTAGATGTGACCTGCAGTCCTATGTAACACCACAGATAACAGTGATAACTCTCTGAGTACAGATAATGTATAGATGTGACCTGCAGTCCTATGTAACACCACAGATAACAGAGATATCTCTCTGAGTACAGATAATGTATAGATGTGACCTGCAGTCCTATGTAACACCACAGATAACACAGTGATAACTCTCTGAGTACAGATAATGTATAGATGTGACCTGCAGTCCTATGTAACACCACAGATAACAGTGATAACTCTCTGAGTGCAGATAATGTATAGATGTGACCTGCAGTCCTATGTAACACCACAGATAACACAGTGATAACTCTCTGAGTACAGATAATGTATAGATGTGACCTGCAGTCCTATGTAACACCACAGATAACACAGTGATAACTCTCTGAGTACAGATAATGTAGTAGATGTGACCTGCAGTCCTATGTAACACCACAGATAGCAGTGATAACTCTCTGAGTACAGATAATGTATAGATGTGACCTGCAGTCCTATGTAACACCACAGATAACAGTGATAACTCTCTGAGTACAGATAATGTATAGATGTGACCTGCAGTCCTATGTAACACCACAGATAACACAGTGATAACTCTCTGAGTACAGATAATGTATAGATGTGACCTGCAGTCCTATGTAACACCACAGATAACAGTGATAACTCTCTGAGTACAGATAATGTATAGATGTGACCTGCAGTCCTATGTAACACCACAGATAACAGTGATAACTCTCTGAGTACAGATAATGTATAGATGTGACCTGCAGTCCTATGTAACACCACAGATAACAGTGATAACTCTCTGAGTACAGATAATGTATAGATGTGACCTGCAGTCCTATGTAACACCACAGATAACACAGTGATAACTCTCTGAGTACAGATAATGTATAGATGTGACCTGCAGTCCTATGTAACACCACAGATAACAGTGATAACTCTCTGAGTACAGATAATGTATAGATGTGACCTGCAGTCCTATGTAACACCACAGATAACAGTGATAACTCTCTGAGTACAGATAATGTATAGATGTGACCTGCAGTCCTATGTAACACCACAGATAACAGTGATAACTCTCTGAGTACAGATAATGTATAGATGTGACCTGCAGTCCTATGTAACACCACAGATAACACAGTGATAACTCTCTGAGTACAGATAATGTATAGATGTGACCTGCAGTCCTATGTAACACCACAGATAACACAGTGATAACTCTCTGAGTACAGATAATGTATAGATGTGACCTGCAGTCCTATGTAAGCGCACACATAACACAGTGATAACTCCCTGAGTACCCATAGTGTAGTAGAGGGGACCTGCAGTCCTATGTAAGCGCACACATAACACAGTGATAACTCCCTGAGTCCCCATAGTGCAGTCCTATGTAAGCGCACACATAACACAGTGATAACTCCCTGAGTCCCCATAGTGCAGTCCTATGTAAGCGCACACATAACACAGTGATAACTCCCTGAGTCCCCATAGTGCAGTCCTATGTAAGCGCACACATAACACAGTGATAACTCTGAGTCCCCATAGTGCAGTCCTATGTAAGCGCACACATAACGCAGTGATTACTCCCTGAGTCCCCATAGTGCAGTCCTATGTAAGCGCACACATAACACAGTGATAACTCCCTGAGTCCCCATAGTGCAGTCCTATGTAAGCGCACACATAACGCAGTGATAACTCCCTGAGTCCCCATAGTGCAGTCCTATGTAAGCGCACACATAACACAGTGATAACTCCCTCAGTCCCCATAGTGCAGTCCTATGTAAGCGCACACATAACACAGTGATAACTCTGAGTCCCCATAGTGCAGTCCTATGTAAGCGCACACATAACACAGTGATAACTCCCTGAGTCCCCATAGTGCAGTCCTATGTAAGCGCACACATAACACAGTGATAACTCTGAGTCCCCATGGTGCAGTCCTATGTAAGCGCACACATAACACAGTGATAACTCTGAGTCCCCATAGTGCAGTCCTATGTAAGCGCACACATAACACAGTGATAACTCCCTGAGTCCCCATGGTGCAGTCCTATGTAAGCGCACACATAACACAGTGATAACTCTGAGTCCCCATAGTGCAGTCCTATGTAAGCGCACACATAACACAGTGATAACTCCCTGAGTCCCCATAGTGCAGTCCTATGTAAGCGCACACATAACACAGTGATAACTCCCTGAGTCCCCATAGTGCAGTCCTATGTAAGCGCACACATAACACAGTGATAACTCTGAGTCCCCATAGTGCAGTCCTATGTAAGCGCACACATAACGCAGTGATAACTCCCTCAGTCCCCATAGTGCAGTCCTATGTAAGCGCACACATAACACAGTGATAACTCTGAGTCCCCATAGTGCAGTCCTATGTAAGCGCACACATAACACAGTGATAACTCCCTGAGTCCCCATAGTGCAGTCCTATGTAAGCGCACACATAACACAGTGATAACTCTGAGTCCCCATAGTGCAGTCCTATGTAAGCGCACACATAACACAGTGATAACTCCCTGAGTCCCCATAGTGCAGTCCTATGTAAGCGCACACATAACACAGTGATAACTCCCTGAGTCCCCATAGTGCAGTCCTATGTAAGCGCACACATAACGCAGTGATAACTCCCTCAGTCCCCATAGTGCAGTCCTATGTAAGCGCACACATAACACAGTGATAACTCTGAGTCCCCATAGTGCAGTCCTATGTAAGCGCACACATAACACAGTGATAACTCCCTGAGTCCCCATAGTGCAGTCCTATGTAAGCGCACACATAACACAGTGATAACTCCCTGAGTCCCCATAGTGCAGTCCTATGTAAGCGCACACATAACACAGTGATAACTCTGAGTCCCCATAGTGCAGTCCTATGTAAGCGCACACATAACACAGTGATAACTCCCTGAGTCCCCATAGTGCAGTCCTATGTAAGCGCACACATAACACAGTGATAACTCTGAGTCCCCATAGTGCAGTCCTATGTAAGCGCACACATAACACAGTGATAACTCCCTGAGTCCCCATAGTGCAGTCCTATGTAAGCGCACACATAACACAGTGATAACTCTGAGTCCCCATAGTGCAGTCCTATGTAAGCGCACACATAACACAGTGATAACTCCCTGAGTCCCCATAGTGCAGTCCTATGTAAGCGCACACATAACACAGTGATAACTCCCTGAGTCCCCATAGTGCAGTCCTATGTAAGCGCACACATAACACAGTGATAACTCCCTGAGTCCCCATAGTGCAGTCCTATGTAAGCGCACACATAACACAGTGATAACTCTGCGTCCCCATGGTGCAGTCCTATGTAAGCGCACACATAACACAGTGATAACTCCCTGAGTCCCCATAGTGCAGTCCTATGTAAGCGCACACATAACACAGTGATAACTCCCTGAGTCCCCATAGTGCAGTCCTATGTAAGCGCACACATAACACAGTGATAACTCTGAGTCCCCATGGTGCAGTCCTATGTAAGCGCACACATAACACAGTGATAACTCCCTGAGTCCCCATAGTGCAGTCCTATGTAAGCGCACACATAACACAGTGATAACTCTGAGTCCCCATAGTGCAGTCCTATGTAAGCGCACACATAACACAGTGATAACTCCCTGAGTCCCCATAGTGCAGTCCTATGTAAGCGCACACATAACACAGTGATAACTCCCTGAGTCCCCATAGTGCAGTCCTATGTAAGCGCACACATAACACAGTGATAACTCCCTGAGTCCCCATAGTGCAGTCCTATGTAAGCGCACACATAACACAGTGATAACTCTGCGTCCCCATGGTGCAGTCCTATGTAAGCGCACACATAACACAGTGATAACTCCCTGAGTCCCCATAGTGCAGTCCTATGTAAGCGCACACATAACACAGTGATAACTCCCTGAGTCCCCATAGTGCAGTCCTATGTAAGCGCACACATAACACAGTGATAACTCTGAGTCCCCATGGTGCAGTCCTATGTAAGCGCACACATAACACAGTGATAACTCCCTGAGTCCCCATAGTGCAGTCCTATGTAAGCGCACACATAACACAGTGATAACTCCCTGAGTCCCCATAGTGCAGTCCTATGTAAGCGCACACATAACACAGTGATAACTCTGAGTCCCCATAGTGCAGTCCTATGTAAGCGCACACATAACGCAGTGATAACTCCCTGAGTCCCCATAGTGCAGTCCTATGTAAGCGCACACATAACACAGTGATAACTCCCTGAGTCCCCATAGTGCAGTCCTATGTAAGCGCACACATAACACAGTGATAACTCTGAGTCCCCATAGTGCAGTCCTATGTAAGCGCACACATAACACAGTGATAACTCTGAGTCCCCATAGTGCAGTCCTATGTAAGCGCACACATAACGCAGTGATAACTCCCTGAGTCCCCATAGTGCAGTCCTATGTAAGCGCACACATAACACAGTGATAACTTTGAGTCCCCATAGTGCAGTCCTATGTAAGCGCACACATAACACAGTGATAACTCCCTGAGTCCCCATAGTGCAGTCCTATGTAAGCGCACACATAACACAGTGATAACTCTGAGTCCCCATAGTGCAGTCCTATGTAAGCGCACACATAACACAGTGATAACTCCCTGAGTCCCCATAGTGCAGTCCTATGTAAGCGCACACATAACACAGTGATAACTCCCTGAGTCCCCATAGTGCAGTCCTATGTAAGCGCACACATAACACAGTGATAACTCTGAGTCCCCATAGTGCAGTCCTATGTAAGCGCACACATAACACAGTGATAACTCTGAGTCCCCATAGTGCAGTCCTATGTAAGCACACACATAACACAGTGATAACTCCCTGAGTCCCCATAGTGCAGTCCTATGTAAGCGCACACATAACACAGTGATAACTCTGAGTCCCCATAGTGCAGTCCTATGTAAGCGCACACATAACGCAGTGATAACTCCCTGAGTCCCCATAGTGCAGTCCTATGTAAGCGCACACATAACACAGTGATAACTCCCTGAGTCCCCATAGTGCAGTCCTATGTAAGCGCACACATAACACAGTGATAACTCTGTGTCCCCATAGTGCAGTCCTATGTAAGCGCACACATAACACAGTGATAACTCCCTGAGTCCCCATAGTGCAGTCCTATGTAAGCGCACACATAACACAGTGATAACTCTGTGTCCCCATAGTGCAGTCCTATGTAAGCGCACACATAACGCAGTGATAACTCCCTCAGTCCCCATAGTGCAGTCCTATGTAAGCGCACACATAACACAGTGATAACTCTGAGTCCCCATAGTGCAGTCCTATGTAAGCGCTCGGTGTGTTGCTGACCCCTCCCTGTCGGTGTCGGTGATTGGCTTCTCGGCCCCTCATGCCTCTGCTGGTCCATCATGTCTTCCTCACACCCTCCTCCTCAGCTCCATGCCCACCTCACCTGCTCCTCGCCTCCTCTCTGCCCGTCTCCTGTCGCTCCGATCTTGGTTGGCTCCAGATGATTCTCCCCAGATCCGTCCTGACTTTCTTGCTACTTCTGGAGATGGTGAATTCTGGGTCCAGGAAGCAGGTAAGAGGCTTGTGGGGGGTTGTGGCAGTGAGAGGGTTAACGGCGGCAGCGCTGATGGATTACGATGTGTGTGGAGGATACGATACGGCATTTAACCCATTCAGTGCCTGGCACTGTCCTTGGATCACCTTGTCCCTAAGGACATGATTGGGATCAGGACCATGGACCCCGCAGTGTGAGACCTCAGACCGATCCATTATTTATAGGACGAGGCTCCGCCAGGAAGGGGTTAATAGCACTCATATCTCTAGATATACAGCGCAACTTTCCCAGTCACCTAAAGATTCACATCCAGAATCCATCAGTGAATAGGAAGAGATGAGGGGTGTAATGTAGAGAGCCCCGAACCCCAAAACATGTGCAGAGAAGGAACCTGGATATAAAGTCTCCCCCCAAATCTGTGATACAATGTTATCTACCCACAGAAGATAGGGGATCATTAAATTACACTCGGGGTACAGGATAATAACACTTGGGGTGCAGGATGATGACACTTGGGGTACAGGATGATAACACTTGGGGTGCAGGATAATGACACTTGGGGTGCAGGATAATGACACTTGGGGTACAGGATAATAACACTCGGGGTACAGGATGATAACACTTGGGGTACAGGATGATAACACTCGGGGTACAGGATGATAACACTTGGGGTACAGGATAATAACACTTGGGGTACAGGATAATAACACTTAGGGTACAGGATGATAACACTTGGGGTACAGGATGATAACACTCGGGGTACAGGATAATAACACTCGGGGTACAGGATAATAACACTTGGGGTACAGGATAATAACACTCGGGGTACAGGATGATGACACTTGGGGTACAGGAGGATAACACTTGGGGTACAGGATGATGACACTTGGGGTACAGGAGGATAACACTTGGGGTACAGGATGATGACACTTGGGGTACAGGATGATAACACTTGGGGTACAGGATGATAACACTTAGGGTACAGGATAATAACACTTGGGGTACAGGAGGATAACACTTGGGGTACAGGATGATAACACTTGGGGTACAGGATGATAACACTTGGGGTACAGGATAATAACACTTGGGGTACAGGATAATAACACTTGGAGTACAGGATGATGACACTTGGGGTACAGGATGATAACACTTGGGGTACAGGATGATAACACTTGGAGTACAGGATGATGACACTTGGGGTACAGGATAATAACACTTGGAGTACAGGATAATAACACTTGGGGTACAGGATGATGACACTTGGGGTACAGGATAATAACACTTGGAGTACAGGATAATAACACTTGGGGTACAGGATGATGACACTTTGGGTACAGGATAATAACACTTGGGGTACAGGATGATGACACTTGGGGTACAGGATAATAACACTTGGAGTACAGGATAATAACACTTGGGGTACAGGATGATAACACTTTGGGTACAGGATAATAACACTTGGGGTACAGGATGATGACACTTGGGGTACAGGATAATAACACTTGGAGTACAGGATAATAACACTTGGGGTACAGGATGATGACACTTGGGGTACAGGATGATAACACTTGAGGTACAGGAGGATAACACTTGGGGTACAGGATGATAACACTTGGGGTACAGGATGATGACACTTGGGGTACAGGATGATAACACTTGGGGTACAGGATGATGACACTTGGGGTACAGGATGATAACACTTGAGGTACAGGATGATAACACTTGGGGTACAGGATGATAACACTTGGGGTACAGGATGATGACACTTGGGGTACAGGATGATAACACTTGAGGTACAGGAGGATAACACTTGGGGTACAGGATGATAACACTTGGGGTACAGGATGATGACACTTGGGGTACAGGATGATGACACTCGGGGTACAGGATGATGACACTTGGGGTACAGGATGATAACACTTGGGGTACAGGATGATGACACTTGGGGTACAGGATGATAACACTTGGGGTACAGGATGATGACACTTGGGGTACAGGATGATGACACTTGGGGTACAGGATGATAACACTTGGGGTACAGGATGATAACACTTGGGGTACAGGAGGATAACACTTGGGGTACAGGATGATAACACTTGGGGTACAGGATGATGACACTTGGGGTACAGGATGATGACACTTGGGGTACAGGATGATGACACTTGGGGTACAGGATAATAACACTTGGGGTACAGGATGATGACACTTGGGGTACAGGATGATAACACTTGGGGTACAGGATGATGACACTTGGGGTACAGGATAATGACACTTGGGGTGCAGGATGATGACACGGGGTGCAGGATAATGACACTTGGTGTACAGGATGATAACACTCGGGGTACAGGATGATGAGACTTGGGGTACAGGATGATGACACTTGGGGTACAGGATGATGACACTTGGGGTACAGGATGATAACACTTGGGGTACAGGAGGATAACACTCGGGGTACAGGATGATAACACTTGGGGTACAGGATGATGACACTTGGGGTACAGGATGATGACACTTGGGGTACAGGATGATGACACTTGGGGTACAGGAGGATAACACTTGGGGTACAGGATGATAACACTTGGGGTACAGGATGATAACACTTGGGGTACAGGATGATAACACTTGGGGTACAGGATGATGACACTTGGGGTACAGGATGATGAGACTTGGGGTACAGGATGATGACACTTGGGGTACAGGATGATGAGACTTGGGGTACAGGATGATGACACTTGGGGTACAGGATGATGACACTTGGGGTACAGGATGATAACACTTGGGGTACAGGATGATAACACTTGGGGTACAGGAGGATAACACTCGGGGTACAGGAGGATAACACTTGGGGTACAGGATGATAACACTTGGGGTACAGGATGATGACACTTGGGGTACAGGATGATGACACTTGGGGTACAGGAGGATAACACTTGGGGTACAGGATGATAACACTTGGGGTACAGGAGGATAACACTTGGGGTACAGGATGATGATACTTGGGGTACATGATGATGACACTCGGGGTACATGATGATGACACTTGGGGTACAGGATGATGACACTTGGGGTACAGGATAATAACACTTGGGGTACAGGATGATAACACTTGGGGTACAGGATGATAACACTTGGGGTACAGGATGATGACACTTGGGGTACAGGATAATAACACTTGGGGTACAGGAGGATGACGCTTGGGGTACAGGATGATGACACTTGGGGTACAGGATGATAACACTTGGGGTACAGGATGATAACACTTGGGGTACAGGATGATGACACTCGGGGTACAGGAGGATGACGCTTGGGGTACAGGATGATGACACTCGGGGTACAGGAGGATGACGCTTGGGGTACAGGATGATGACACTTGGGGTACAGGATGATAACACTTGGGGTACAGGATGATAACACTTGGGGTACAGAATTATGACACTTGGGGTACAGGATGATAACACTCGGGGTACAGGATGATAACACTTGGGTTGTGTTTTTTGGGGACGCTCTGGGTGTTGTTTTTAGGGGACGCTCTGGGTGGTGTTTTTCAGGCTCTCTGTTGGCGTGCTGCGTGCTGTGGGCTCCGCTGGTGTCTGACGCGCCGTTTCAGCCTCGGGGGTCTCTGGATTATCACAATCCTAAGTGAACGCATTGAACTCTGAGAATCCTGCGCGGCGTCTGATCCAACGTGGTGACAGCAGGAAATGTTTTACCATAATGTAACCAGAGAGCGTACGGGGGACAGTGCCCATACTACAGAACTACACTGGGGGACTCTGCAGAGCATCGCACCTGCTATAATCCTCCCAGACTGTACCTGGTGCATTGTGGGAAATGCAGTGTATATGTGTGATGGACGTGTCCAGTGCCCAGGTCAGGGTGAGGGCTGTATACAGGGTACGATAGTCATAGAATTATATTGGCAAATGTCCGGCAACCACTTATCTTGGGACGTTAAGGAGTTATTTAAAGCATCCATGGTGGTCTAAGAGAGCAAAGGGTTAGATACAGCACTACCTGGTATCTATAGCATTAAGAGAGTGCAGGGAGGGGATAGAGAGGACTGTGCAGCTGTTACTGTATGACCACATAGTTCTCTCTCTGATCATAGAGATGAGTGCAGGGAGGGGATAGAGAGGACTGTGCAGCTGTAACTGTATGACCACATAGTTCTGTCTATGATCATAGAGATGAGTGCAAGGAGGGGATAGGGAGGACTGTGCAGCTGTTACTGTATGACCACACTGTTCTCTCTATGATCATAGAGATGAGTGCAGGGAGGGGATAGAGAGGACTGTGCAGCTGTTACTGTATGACCACATAGTTCTGTCTATGATCATAGAGATGAGTGCAGGGAGGGGATAGGGAGGACTGTGCAGCTGTTACTGTATGACCACATAGTTCTCTCTATGATCATAGAGATGAGTGCAGGGAGGGGATAGAGAGGACTGTGCAGCTGTAACTGTATGACCACACAGTTCTCTCTCTGATCATAGAGATGAGTGCAGGGAGGGGATAGAGAGGACTGTGCAGCTGTAACTGTATGACCACACAGTTCTCTCTATGATCATAGAGATGAGTGCAGGGAGGGGATAGAGAGGACTGTGTAGCTGTAACTGTATGACCACACTGTTCTCTCTATGATCATAGAAATGAGTGCAGGGAGGGGATAGAGAGGTCTGTGCAGCTGTAACTGTATGACCACACTGTTCTCTCTATGATCATAGAGATGAGTGCAGGGAGGGGATAGAGAAGACTGTGCAGCTGTAACTGTATGACACACTGTTCTCTCTATGATCATAGAGATGAGTGCAGGGAGGGGATAGAGAGGACTGTGCAGCTGTATCTATATGACCGCATAGTTCTCTCTATGATTATAGAGATGAGTGCAGGGAGGGGATAGAGAGGACTGTGCAGCTGTAACTATATGACCACACAGTTCTCTCTATGATCATAGAGATGAGTGCAGGGAGGGGATAGAGAGGACTGTGCAGCTGTAACTGTATGACCACACAGTTCTCTCTATGATCATAGAGATGAGTGCAGGGAGGGGATAGATTGGTCTGTGCATCTGTAACTGTATGACCACATAGTTATCTCTATGATCATAGAGATGAGTGCAGGGAGGGAATAGAGAAGACTGTGCAGCTGTAACTGTATGACCTCACAGTTCTCACTATGATCATAGGAATGAGTGCAGGGAGGGGATAGAGAGGACTGTGCAGCTGTAACTGTATGACTGCATAGTTCTCTCTATGATCACAGAGATGAGTGCAAGGAGGGGATAGAGAGGACTGTGCAGCTGTATCTATATGACCGCATAGTTCTCTCTATGATCATAGAGATGAGTGCAGGGAGAAGATAGAGAGGACTGTGCAGCTGTATATATATGACCACACAGTTCTCTCTATGATTGTAGAGATGAGTGCAGGGAGGGGATAGAGAGGACTGTGCAGCTGTAACTGTATGATCACACAGTTGTCTTTATGATCATAGAGATGAGTGCAGGGAGGGGATAGAGAGGACTGTTCAGCTGTAACTGTATGACCACATAGTTCTCTCTATGATCATAGAGATGAGTGCAGGGAGGGGATAGAGAGGACTGTGCAGCTGTAACTGTATGACCGCATAGTTCTCTCTATGATCATAGAGATGAGTGCAGGGAGGGGATAGAGAGCACTGTGCAGCTGTATCTATATGACCGCATAGTTCTCTCTATGATCATAGAGATGAGTGCAGGGAGGGGATAGAGAGCACTGTGCAGCTGTAACTGTATGACCACACTGTTCTCTCTATGATCATAGAGATGAGTGCAGGGAGGGGATAGAGAGGACTGTGCAGCTGTAAATATATAACCACACAGTTCTCTCTATGATCATAGAGATGAGTGCAGGGAGGGGATAGAATGGTAGAATTACAGTGAACACTGACACAGTCACGACAATTATATACAATGAGTCGGGGGGAGGGGGCGCTCGCCTTGTGTCATTATATCGTATTCGCCGGACGCTCAGTTTGGTGCCCCCATAGAGGAGACAGTGTGGGGGAGGTTTCTGCTCTTGTTCTCTCTATAGAAGCAGCGATCTGAGTGTCTGGGGAACACAAGATAATATCCGGACACTTCGTAGTCTTTATAAATCGTCTTCTCTATAATAAGTGTCGCCGTGTTCTGCCCCATGTGACCGGCGCTGTCAACAAATCACAGCGCAAAGTGGGAACACATAATAGTGTCGCTGGATCCCTGATCTCGCCGCTGATTTCCATAAGGGCAGAGTCGGGCGCAGGGCAGAATAATAGTGGTGAAGACGAGACGTCCCCGGAGCCGCGAACTCGCCAAATGTGGAGATGATGTCATGTGACGGCGTCCGGGTGTAATGTAGTAAGATATAATAGGGTTAAAAGAATCTACAACGAGAAGTGATGTAATACCGCCATCAAATATGGAGCGCACAGCCTACGGCTGGATAACAGCGGACCGCGCCATTCTCATCCTTAAAGAAATCACTGGATAAATCAAAAGTTCTGCAATTTTTTGTAAATCTATACAGAGCTAAAAATCCTCACAGCTGGGAGTTTGTTACAGTCGTATCCAGTCCAGACAAAACATTACTAAAGTATAAAGGGTATAATCCTCAGTATTCTGTAGATATATATATATATATATATATACACTGCACAGTACCACTTCTCCTGTTCTGTATAATCCTCAGTATTCTGTAGATATACACTGCACAGTACCACTTCTCCTGTCCTGTATAATCCTCAGTATTCTGTATATATACACTGCACAGTACCACTTCTCCTGTCCTGTATAATCCTCAGTATTCTGTATATATACACTGCACAGTACCACTTCTCCTGTCCTGTATAATCCTCAGTATTCTGTAGATATATATACACTGCACAGTACCACTTCTCCTGTCCTGTATAATCCTCAGTATTCTGTATATATACACTGCACAGTACCACTTCTCCTGTCCTGTATAATCCTCAGTATTCTGTAGATATATATACACTGCACAGTACCACTTCTCCTGTCCTGTATAATCCTCAGTATTCTGTATATATACACTGCACAGTACCACTTCTCCTGTCCTGTATAATCCTCAGTATTCTGTATATATATACACTGCACAGTACCACTTCTCCTGTCCTGTATAATCCTCAGTATTCTGTATATATATATATACACTGCACAGTACCACTTCTCCTGTCCTGTATAATCCTCAGTATTCTGTAGATATACACTGCACAGTACCACTTCTCCTGTCCTGTATAATCCTCAGTATTCTGTAGATATACACTGCACAGTACCACTTCTCCTGTCCTGTATAATCCTCAGTATTCTGTAGATATACACTGCACAGTACCACTTCTCCTGTCCTGTATAATCCTCAGTATTCTGTAGATATACACTGCACAGTACCACTTCTCCTGTCCTGTATAATCCTCAGTATTCTGTAGATATACACTGCACAGTACCACTTCTCCTGTCCTGTATAATCCTCAGTATTCTGTAGATATACACTGCACAGTACCACTTCTCCTGTCCTGTATAATCCTCAGTATTCTGTAGATATACACTGCACAGTACCACTTCTCCTGTCCTGTATAATCCTCAGTATTCTGTATATATATATATATATATATATATATATATATATATATACACTGCACAGTACCACTTCTCCTGTCCTGTATAATCCTCAGTATTCTGTATATATATATATATATATATATATATATATATATATATATATACACCGCACAGTACCCCTTCTTTGCTATAACAAACCCTCTGTATCCGTTCCTATTCCCGATGCACAATATTTACTCCCTGGCTCCCCCTGTTGGTGGATTTCTCAGTATTTGTCTTTATATGGGGCAGAAGCTGCAGAATAAACAGCCTGGTAGTGGATGTATTTGTACAGAGTATATCAGTGTGCTGATCATTACAGGCTGTATATAGTGGAGGAGCAGGGTTCACAGCAGCACAGAGGATTTGAGTATTCTGATCATTACAGGCTGTATATAGTGGAGGAGCAGGGTTCACAGCAGCACAGAGTATATCAGTGTGCTGATCATTACAGGCTGTATATAATGGAGGAGCAGGGTTCACAGCAGCACAGAGTATATCAGTGTTCTGATCATTACAGGCTGTATATAGTGGAGGAGCAGGGTTCACAGCAGCACAGAGTATATCAGTGTTCTGATCATTACAGGCTGTATATAGTGGAGGAGCAGGGTTCACAGCAGCACAGAGTATATCAGTGTGCTGATCATTACAGGCTGTATATAGTGGCGGAGCAGGGTTCACAGCAGTACAGAGTATATCAGTGTTCTGATCATTACAGGCTGTATATAGTGGAGGAGCAGGGTTCACAGCAGCACAGAGTATATCAGTGTGCTGATCATTACAGGCTGTATATAATGGAGGAGCAGGGTTCACAGCAGCACAGAGTATATCAGTGTGCTGATCATTACAGGCTGTATATAGTGGAGGAGCAGGGTTCACAGCAGCACAGAGTATATCAGTGTTCTGATCATTACAGGCTGTATATAGTGGAGGAGCAGGGTTCACAGCAGCACAGAGTATTTGAGTGTTCTGATCATTACAGGCTGTATATAGTGGAGGAGCAGGGTTCACAGCAGCACAGAGGATTTGAGTGTGCTGATCATTACAGGCTGTATATAGGGGGGGGAGCAGGGTTCACAGCAGCACAGAGTATATCAGTGTTCTGATCATTACAGGCTGTATATAATGGAGGAGCAGGGTTCACAGCAGCACAGAGTATTTGAGTGTGTTGATCATTACAGGCTGTATATAGTGGAGGAGCAGGGTTCACAGCAGCACAGAGTATATCAGTGTTCTGATCATTACAGGCTGTATATAGTGGAGGAGCAGGGTTCACAGCAGCACAGAGTATATCAGTGTGCTGATCATTACAGGCTGTATATAGTGGAGGAGCAGGGTTCACAGCAGCACAGAGTATATCAGTGTGCTGATCATTACAGGCTGTATATAGTGGTGGAGCAGGGTTCACAGCAGCACAGAGTATATCAGTGTTCTGATCATTACTGGCTGTATATAGTGGAGGAGCAGGGTTCACAGCAGCACAGAGTATTTGAGTATTCTGATCATTACAGGCTGTATATAGTGGAGTAGCAGGGTTCACAGCAGCACAGAGTATATCAGTGTGCTGATCATTACAGGCTGTATATAGTGGAGGAGCAGGGTTCACAGCAGCACAGAGTATTTGAGTATTCTGATCATTACAGGCTGTATATAGTGGAGGAGCAGGGTTCACAGCAGCACAGAGTATATCAGTGTGCTGATCATTACAGGCTGTATATAGTGGGGGAGCAGGGTTCACAGCAGCACAGAGTATATCAGTGTTCTGATCATTACAGGCTGTATATAGCGGAGGAGCAGGGTTCACAGCAGCACAGAGTATATCAGTGTTCTGATCATTACAGTCTGTATATAGTGGTGGAGCAGGGTTCACAGCAGCACAGAGTATATCAGTGTGCTGATCATTACAGGCTGTATATAGTGGGGGAGCAGGGTTCACAGCAGCACAGAGGATTTGAGTGTTCTGATCATTACAGGCTGTATATAGTGGGGGAGCAGGGTTCACAGCAGCACAGAGTATATCAGTGTGCTGATCATTACAGGCTGTATATAGTGGAGGAGCAGGGTTCACAGCAGCACAGAGTATATCAGTGTGCTGATCATTACAGGCTGTATATAGTGGAGGAGCAGGGTTCACAGCAGCACAGAGGATTTGAGTGTGCTGATCATTACAGGCTGTATATAGTGGAGGAGCAGGGTTCACAGCAGCACAGAGGATTTGAGTATTCTGATCATTACAGGCTGTATATAGTGGAGGAGCAGGGTTCACAGCAGCACAGAGTATATCAGTGTTCTGATCATTACAGGCTGTATATAGTGGAGGAGCAGGGTTCACAGCAGCACAGAGTATATCAGTGTGCTGATCATTACAGGCTGTATATAGTGGAGGAGCAGGGTTCACAGCAGCACAGAGTATATCAGTGTGCTGATCATTGCAGGCTGTATATAGTGGAGGAGCAGGGTTCACAGCAGTACAGAGTATATCAGTGTTCTGATCATTACAGGCTGTATATAGTGGAGGAGCAGGGTTCACAGCAGCACAGAGTATATCAGTGTGCTGATCATTACAGGCTGTATATAGTGGGGGAGCAGGGTTCACAGCAGCACAGAGGATTTGAGTGTTCTGATCATTACAGGCTGTATATAGTGGGGGAGCAGGGTTCACAGCAGCACAGAGTATATCAGTGTGCTGATCATTACAGGCTGTATATAGTGGAGGAGCAGGGTTCACAGCAGCACAGAGTATATCAGTGTGCTGATCATTACAGGCTGTATATAGTGGAGGAGCAGGGTTCACAGCAGCACAGAGGATTTGAGTGTGCTGATCATTACAGGCTGTATATAGTGGAGGAGCAGGGTTCACAGCAGCACAGAGGATTTGAGTATTCTGATCATTACAGGCTGTATATAGTGGAGGAGCAGGGTTCACAGCAGCACAGAGTATATCAGTGTTCTGATCATTACAGGCTGTATATAGTGGAGGAGCAGGGTTCACAGCAGCACAGAGTATATCAGTGTGCTGATCATTACAGGCTGTATATAGTGGAGGAGCAGGGTTCACAGCAGCACAGAGTATATCAGTGTGCTGATCATTGCAGGCTGTATATAGTGGAGGAGCAGGGTTCACAGCAGTACAGAGTATATCAGTGTTCTGATCATTACAGGCTGTATATAGTGGAGGAGCAGGGTTCACAGCAGCACAGAGTATATCAGTGTGCTGATCATTACAGGCTGTATATAGTGGAGGAGCAGGGTTCACAGCAGTACAGAGTATATCAGTGTTCTGATCATTACAGGCTGTATATAGTGGAGGAGCAGGGTTCACAGCAGCACAGAGTATATCAGTGTTCTGATCATTACAGGCTGTATATAGTGGAGGAGCAGGGTTCACAGCAGCACAGAGGATTTGAGTGTGCTGATCATTACAGGCTGTATATAGTGGAGGAGCAGGGTTCACAGCAGCACAGAGTATATCAGTGTGCTGATCATTACAGGCTGTATGTAATGGAGGAGCAGGGTTCACAGCAGCACAGAGGATTTGAGTATTCTGATCATTACAGGCTGTATATAGCGGAGGAGCAGGGTTCACAGCAGCACAGAGTATATCAGTGTGCTGATCATTACAGGCTGTATGTAATGGAGGAGCAGGGTTCACAGCAGCACAGAGGATTTGAGTATTCTGATCATTACAGGCTGTATATAGTGGGGGAGCAGGGTTCACAGCAGCACAGAGTATATCAGTGTGCTGATCATTACAGGCTGTATATAATGGAGGAGCAGGGTTCACAGCAGCACAGAGGATTTGAGTATTCTGATCATTACAGGCTGTATATAGTGGAGGAGCAGGGTTCACAGCAGCACAGAGTATATCAGTGTGCTGATCATTACAGGCTGTATATAGTGGAGGAGCAGGGTTCACAGCAGCACAGAGTATATCAGTGTTCTGATCATTACAGGCTGTATATAGTGGAGGAGCAGGGTTCACAGCAGCACAGAGAATATCAGTGTGCTGATCATTACAGGCTGTATATAGTGGAGGAGCAGGGTTCACAGCAGTACAGAGTATATCAGTGTGCTAATCATTACAGGCTGTATATAGTGGAGGAGCAGGGTTCACAGCAGCACAGAGTATATCAGTGTTCTGATCATTACAGGCTGTATATAGTGGGGGAGCAGGGTTCACAGCAGCACAGAGTATTTGAGTGTTCTGATCATTACAGGCTGTATATAGTGGAGGAGCAGGGTTCACAGCAGCACAGAGTATATCAGTGTTCTGATCATTACAGGCTGTATATAGTGGAGGAGCAGGGTTCACAGCAGCACAGAGTATATCAGTGTTCTGATCATTACAGGCTGTATATAGTGGAGGAGCAGGGTTCACAGCAGCACAGAGGATTTGAGTGTTCTGATCATTACAGGCTGTATATAGTGGAGGAGCAGGGTTCACAGCAGCACAGAGTATATCAGTGTTCTGATCATTACAGGCTGTATATAGTGGAGGAGCAGGGTTCACAGCAGCACAGAGTATATCAGTGTTCTGATCATTACAGGCTGTATATAGTGGAGGAGCAGGGTTCACAGCAGCACAGAGGATTTGAGTGTGCTGATCATTACAGGCTGTATATAGTGGAGGAGCAGGGTTCACAGCAGCACAGAGTATATCAGTGTGCTGATCATTACAGGCTGTATATAGCGGAGGAGCAGGGTTCACAGCAGCACAGAGTATATCAGTGTGCTGATCATTACAGGCTGTATGTAATGGAGGAGCAGGGTTCACAGCAGCACAGAGGATTTGAGTATTCTGATCATTACAGGCTGTATATAGTGGGGGAGCAGGGTTCACAGCAGCACAGAGTATATCAGTGTGCTGATCATTACAGGCTGTATATAATGGAGGAGCAGGGTTCACAGCAGCACAGAGGATTTGAGTATTCTGATCATTACAGGCTGTATATAGTGGGGGAGCAGGGTTCACAGCAGTACAGAGTATATCAGTGTTCTGATCATTACAGGCTGTATATAGTGGAGGAGCAGGGTTCACAGCAGCACAGAGTATATCAGTGTTCTGATCATTACAGGCTGTATATAGTGGGGGAGCAGGGTTCACAGCAGCACAGAGTATTTGAGTGTGTTGATCATTACAGGCTGTATATAGTGGAGGAGCAGGGTTCACAGCAGCACAGAGTATTTGAGTGTTCTGATCATTACAGGCTGTATATAGTGGAGGAGCAGGGTTCACAGCAGCACAGAGTATATCAGTGTTCTGATCATTACAGGCTGTATATAGTGGAGGAGCAGGGTTCACAGCAGCACAGAGTATTTCAGTGTTCTGATCATTACAGGCTGTATATAATGGAGGAGCAGGGTTCACAGCAGCACAGAGTATATCAGTGTTCTGATCATTACAGGCTGTATATAATGGAGGAGCAGGGTTCACAGCAGCACAGAGTATATCAGTGTGCTGATCATTACAGGCTGTATATAATGGAGGAGCAGGGTTCACAGCAGTACAGAGTATATCAGTGTGCTGATCATTACAGGCTGTATATAGCGGAGGAGCAGGGTTCACAGCAGCACAGAGTATATCAGTGTGCTGATCATTACAGGCTGTATATAATGGAGGAGCAGGGTTCACAGCAGCACAGAGGATTTGAGTGTTCTGATCATTACAGGCTGTATATAGTGGGGGAGCAGGGTTCACAGCAGCACAGAGTATATCAGTGTGCTGATCATTACAGGCTGTATATAGTGGAGGAGCAGGGTTCACAGCAGCACAGAGTATATCAGTGTGCTGATCATTACAGGCTGTATATAGTGGAGGAGCAGGGTTCACAGCAGCACAGAGTATATCAGTGTTCTGATCATTACAGGCTGTATATAGTGGAGGAGCAGGGTTCACAGCAGCACAGAGTATATCAGTGTGCTGATCATTACAGGCTGTATATAGTGGAGGAGCAGGGTTCACAGCAGTACAGAGTATATCAGTGTTCTGATCATTACAGGCTGTATATAGTGGAGGAGCAGGGTTCACAGCAGCACAGAGTATATCAGTGTTCTGATCATTACAGGCTGTATATAGTGGAGGAGCAGGGTTCACAGCAGCACAGAGGATTTGAGTGTGCTGATCATTACAGGCTGTATATAGTGGAGGAGCAGGGTTCACAGCAGCACAGAGTATATCAGTGTGCTGATCATTACAGGCTGTATGTAATGGAGGAGCAGGGTTCACAGCAGCACAGAGGATTTGAGTATTCTGATCATTACAGGCTGTATATAGCGGAGGAGCAGGGTTCACAGCAGCACAGAGTATATCAGTGTGCTGATCATTACAGGCTGTATGTAATGGAGGAGCAGGGTTCACAGCAGCACAGAGGATTTGAGTATTCTGATCATTACAGGCTGTATATAGTGGGGGAGCAGGGTTCACAGCAGCACAGAGTATATCAGTGTGCTGATCATTACAGGCTGTATATAATGGAGGAGCAGGGTTCACAGCAGCACAGAGGATTTGAGTATTCTGATCATTACAGGCTGTATATAGTGGAGGAGCAGGGTTCACAGCAGCACAGAGTATATCAGTGTGCTGATCATTACAGGCTGTATATAGTGGAGGAGCAGGGTTCACAGCAGCACAGAGTATATCAGTGTTCTGATCATTACAGGCTGTATATAGTGGAGGAGCAGGGTTCACAGCAGCACAGAGAATATCAGTGTGCTGATCATTACAGGCTGTATATAGTGGAGGAGCAGGGTTCACAGCAGTACAGAGTATATCAGTGTGCTAATCATTACAGGCTGTATATAGTGGAGGAGCAGGGTTCACAGCAGCACAGAGTATATCAGTGTTCTGATCATTACAGGCTGTATATAGTGGGGGAGCAGGGTTCACAGCAGCACAGAGTATTTGAGTGTTCTGATCATTACAGGCTGTATATAGTGGAGGAGCAGGGTTCACAGCAGCACAGAGTATATCAGTGTTCTGATCATTACAGGCTGTATATAGTGGAGGAGCAGGGTTCACAGCAGCACAGAGTATATCAGTGTTCTGATCATTACAGGCTGTATATAGTGGAGGAGCAGGGTTCACAGCAGCACAGAGGATTTGAGTGTTCTGATCATTACAGGCTGTATATAGTGGAGGAGCAGGGTTCACAGCAGCACAGAGTATATCAGTGTTCTGATCATTACAGGCTGTATATAGTGGAGGAGCAGGGTTCACAGCAGCACAGAGTATATCAGTGTTCTGATCATTACAGGCTGTATATAGTGGAGGAGCAGGGTTCACAGCAGCACAGAGGATTTGAGTGTGCTGATCATTACAGGCTGTATATAGTGGAGGAGCAGGGTTCACAGCAGCACAGAGTATATCAGTGTGCTGATCATTACAGGCTGTATATAGCGGAGGAGCAGGGTTCACAGCAGCACAGAGTATATCAGTGTGCTGATCATTACAGGCTGTATGTAATGGAGGAGCAGGGTTCACAGCAGCACAGAGGATTTGAGTATTCTGATCATTACAGGCTGTATATAGTGGGGGAGCAGGGTTCACAGCAGCACAGAGTATATCAGTGTGCTGATCATTACAGGCTGTATATAATGGAGGAGCAGGGTTCACAGCAGCACAGAGGATTTGAGTATTCTGATCATTACAGGCTGTATATAGTGGGGGAGCAGGGTTCACAGCAGTACAGAGTATATCAGTGTTCTGATCATTACAGGCTGTATATAGTGGAGGAGCAGGGTTCACAGCAGCACAGAGTATATCAGTGTTCTGATCATTACAGGCTGTATATAGTGGGGGAGCAGGGTTCACAGCAGCACAGAGTATTTGAGTGTGTTGATCATTACAGGCTGTATATAGTGGAGGAGCAGGGTTCACAGCAGCACAGAGTATTTGAGTGTTCTGATCATTACAGGCTGTATATAGTGGAGGAGCAGGGTTCACAGCAGCACAGAGTATATCAGTGTTCTGATCATTACAGGCTGTATATAGTGGAGGAGCAGGGTTCACAGCAGCACAGAGTATTTCAGTGTTCTGATCATTACAGGCTGTATATAATGGAGGAGCAGGGTTCACAGCAGCACAGAGTATATCAGTGTTCTGATCATTACAGGCTGTATATAATGGAGGAGCAGGGTTCACAGCAGCACAGAGTATATCAGTGTGCTGATCATTACAGGCTGTATATAATGGAGGAGCAGGGTTCACAGCAGTACAGAGTATATCAGTGTGCTGATCATTACAGGCTGTATATAGCGGAGGAGCAGGGTTCACAGCAGCACAGAGTATATCAGTGTGCTGATCATTACAGGCTGTATATAGTGGAGGAGCAGGGTTCACAGCAGCACAGAGTATATCAGTGTGCTGATCATTACAGGCTGTATATAATGGAGGAGCAGGGTTCACAGCAGCACAGAGGATTTGAGTGTTCTGATCATTACAGGCTGTATATAGTGGGGGAGCAGGGTTCACAGCAGCACAGAGTATATCAGTGTGCTGATCATTACAGGCTGTATATAGTGGAGGAGCAGGGTTCACAGCAGCACAGAGTATATCAGTGTGCTGATCATTACAGGCTGTATATAGTGGAGGAGCAGGGTTCACAGCAGCACAGAGTATATCAGTGTTCTGATCATTACAGGCTGTATATAGTGGAGGAGCAGGGTTCACAGCAGCACAGAGTATATCAGTGTGCTGATCATTACAGGCTGTATATAGTGGAGGAGCAGGGTTCACAGCAGTACAGAGTATATCAGTGTTCTGATCATTACAGGCTGTATATAGAAGAGGAGCAGGGTTCACAGCAGCACAGAGTATATCAGTGTTCTGATCATTACAGGCTGTATATAGTGGAGGAGCAGGGTTCACAGCAGTACAGAGTATATCAGTGTTCTGATCATTACAGGCTGTATATAGTGGAGGAGCAGGGTTCACAGCAGCACAGAGTATATCAGTGTGCTGATCATTACAGGCTGTATATAGTGGAGGAGCAGGGTTCACAGCAGCACAGAGTATATCAGTGTGTTGATCATTACAGGCTGTATATAGTGGAGGAGCAGGGTTCACAGCAGCACAGAGTATTTGAGTATTCTGATCATTACAGGCTGTATATAGTGGAGGAGCAGGGTTCACAGCAGCACAGAGTATATCAGTGTGCTGATCATTACAGGCTGTATATAGTGGGGGAGCAGGGTTCACAGCAGCACAGAGTATATCAGTGTTCTGATCATTACAGGCTGTATATAGCGGAGGAGCAGGGTTCACAGCAGCACAGAGTATATGAGTGTTCTGATCATTACAGGCTGTATATAGCGGAGGAGCAGGGTTCACAGCAGCACAGAGTATATCAGTGTTCTGATCATTACAGGCTGTATATAGTGGTGGAGCAGGGTTCACAGCAGCACAGAGTATATCAGTGTGCTGATCATTACAGGCTGTATATAGAAGAGGAGCAGGGTTCACAGCAGCACAGAGGATTTGAGTGTGCTGATCATTACAGGCTGTATATAGTGGAGGAGCAGGGTTCACAGCAGCACAGAGGATTTGAGTGTGCTGATCATTACAGGCTGTATATAGTGGAGGAGCAGGGTTCACAGCAGCACAGAGTATATCAGTGTGCTGATCATTACAGGCTGTATATAGTGGCGGAGCAGGGTTCACAGCAGTACAGAGTATATCAGTGTTCTGATCATTACAGGCTGTATATAGTGGAGGAGCAGGGTTCACAGCAGCACAGAGTATATCAGTGTTCTGATCATTACAGGCTGTATATAGTGGAGGAGCAGGGTTCACAGCAGCACAGAGTATTTGAGTGTTCTGATCATTACAGGCTGTATATAGTGGAGGAGCAGGGTTCACAGCAGCACAGAGGATTTGAGTGTGCTGATCATTACAGGCTGTATATAGTGGAGGAGCAGGGTTCACAGCAGCACAGAGGATTTGAGTGTGCTGATCATTACAGGCTGTATATAGTGGAGGAGCAGGGTTCACAGCAGCACAGAGTATATCAGTGTGCTGATCATTACAGGCTGTATATAGTGGCGGAGCAGGGTTCACAGCAGTACAGAGTATATCAGTGTTCTGATCATTACAGGCTGTATATAGTGGAGGAGCAGGGTTCACAGCAGCACAGAGTATATCAGTGTGTTGATCATTACAGGCTGTATATAGTGGAGGAGCAGGGTTCACAGCAGCACAGAGTATTTGAGTGTGCTGATCATTACAGGCTGTATATAGTGGAGGAGCAGGGTTCACAGCAGCACAGAGTATATCAGTGTTCTGATCATTACAGGCTGTATATAGTGGAGGAGCAGGGTTCACAGCAGCACAGAGTATTTGAGTGTTCTGATCATTACAGGCTGTATATAGTGGAGGAGCAGGGTTCACAGCAGCACAGAGGATTTGAGTGTGCTGATCATTACAGGCTGTATATAGGGGGGGGAGCAGGGTTCACAGCAGCACAGAGTATTTGAGTGTGTTGATCATTACAGGCTGTATATAGTGGAGGAGCAGGGTTCACAGCAGCACAGAGTATATCAGTGTTCTGATCATTACAGGCTGTATATAGTGGAGGAGCAGGGTTCACAGCAGCACAGAGTATATCAGTGTGCTGATCATTACAGGCTGTATATAGTGGAGGAGCAGGGTTCACAGCAGCACAGAGTATATCAGTGTGCTGATCATTACAGGCTGTATATAGTGGTGGAGCAGGGTTCACAGCAGCACAGAGTATATCAGTGTGCTGATCATTACAGGCTGTATATAGTGGAGGAGCAGGGTTCACAGCAGCACAGAGTATTTGAGTATTCTGATCATTACAGGCTGTATATAGTGGAGTAGCAGGGTTCACAGCAGCACAGAGTATATCAGTGTGCTGATCATTACAGGCTGTATATAGTGGAGGAGCAGGGTTCACAGCAGCACAGAGTATTTGAGTATTCTGATCATTACAGGCTGTATATAGTGGAGGAGCAGGGTTCACAGCAGCACAGAGTATATCAGTGTTCTGATCATTACAGGCTGTATATAGTGGAGGAGCAGGGTTCACAGCAGCACAGAGTATATCAGTGTGCTGATCATTACAGGCTGTATATAGTGGGGGAGCAGGGTTCACAGCAGCACAGAGTATATCAGTGTTCTGA
The DNA here is from genome assembly GCF_029499605.1 of Hyla sarda. Classification (NCBI taxonomy): domain Eukaryota; kingdom Metazoa; phylum Chordata; class Amphibia; order Anura; family Hylidae; genus Hyla; species Hyla sarda. Next base: position 443,800,952 of record NC_079191.1, on the reverse strand, counting down.
TCATTACAGGCTGTATATAGCGGAGGAGCAGGGTTCACAGCAGCACAGAGTATATCAGTGTTCTGATCATTACAGGCTGTATATAGCGGAGGAGCAGGGTTCACAGCAGCACAGAGTATATCAGTGTTCTGATCATTACAGGCTGTATATAGTGGTGGAGCAGGGTTCACAGCAGCACAGAGTATATCAGTGTGCTGATCATTACAGGCTGTATATAGTGGAGGAGCAGGGTTCACAGCAGCACAGAGGATTTGAGTGTGCTGATCATTACAGGCTGTATATAGTGGAGGAGCAGGGTTCACAGCAGCACAGAGTATATCAGTGTTCTGATCATTACAGGCTGTATATAGTGGAGGAGCAGGGTTCACAGCAGCACAGAGAATATCAGTGTGCTGATCATTACAGGCTGTATATAGTGGAGGAGCAGGGTTCACAGCAGCACAGAGTATATCAGTGTGCTGATCATTACAGGCTGTATATAGTGGAGGAGCAGGGTTCACAGCAGTACAGAGTATATCAGTGTTCTGATCATTACAGGCTGTATATAGTGGAGGAGCAGGGTTCACAGCAGCACAGAGTATATCAGTGTTCTGATCATTACAGGCTGTATATAGTGGAGGAGCAGGGTTCACAGCAGCACAGAGTATATCAGTGTGCTGATCATTACAGGCTGTATATAGTGGAGGAGCAGGGTTCACAGCAGTACAGAGTATATCAGTGTTCTGATCATTACAGGCTGTATATAGTGGAGGAGCAGGGTTCACAGCAGCACAGAGTATATCAGTGTTCTGATCATTACAGGCTGTATATAGTGGAGGAGCAGGGTTCACAGCAGCACAGAGGATTTGAGTGTGCTGATCATTACAGGCTGTATATAGTGGAGGAGCAGGGTTCACAGCAGCACAGAGTATATCAGTGTGCTGATCATTACAGGCTGTATGTAATGGAGGAGCAGGGTTCACAGCAGCACAGAGGATTTGAGTATTCTGATCATTACAGGCTGTATATAGTGGAGGAGCAGGGTTCACAGCAGCACAGAGTATATCAGTGTGCTGATCATTACAGGCTGTATATAGTGGAGGAGCAGGGTTCACAGCAGCACAGAGTATATCAGTGTTCTGATCATTACAGGCTGTATATAGTGGAGGAGCAGGGTTCACAGCAGCACAGAGAATATCAGTGTGCTGATCATTACAGGCTGTATATAGTGGAGGAGCAGGGTTCACAGCAGCACAGAGTATTTGAGTGTGCTGATCATTACAGGCTGTATATAGTGGAGGAGCAGGGTTCACAGCAGCACAGAGTATATCAGTGTTCTGATCATTACAGGCTGTATATAGTGGGGGAGCAGGGTTCACAGCAGCACAGAGTATTTGAGTGTTCTGATCATTACAGGCTGTATATAGTGGAGGAGCAGGGTTCACAGCAGCACAGAGTATTTGAGTGTTCTGATCATTACAGGCTGTATATAGTGGAGGAGCAGGGTTCACAGCAGCACAGAGTATATCAGTGCTCTGATCATTACAGGCTGTATATAGTGGAGGAGCAGGGTTCACAGCAGCACAGAGTATATCAGTGTTCTGATCATTACAGGCTGTATATAGTGGAGGAGCAGGGTTCACAGCAGCACAGAGTATATCAGTGTTCTGATCATTACAGGCTGTATATAGTGGAGGAGCAGGGTTCACAGCAGCACAGAGTATATCAGTGTGCTGATCATTACAGGCTGTATGTAATGGAGGAGCAGGGTTCACAGCAGCACAGAGGATTTGAGTATTCTGATCATTACAGGCTGTATATAGTGGGGGAGCAGGGTTCACAGCAGCACAGAGTATATCAGTGTGCTGATCATTACAGGCTGTATATAATGGAGGAGCAGGGTTCACAGCAGCACAGAGGATTTGAGTATTCTGATCATTACAGGCTGTATATAGTGGGGGAGCAGGGTTCACAGCAGTACAGAGTATATCAGTGTTCTGATCATTACAGGCTGTATATAGTGGAGGAGCAGGGTTCACAGCAGCACAGAGTATATCAGTGTTCTGATCATTACAGGCTGTATATAGTGGGGGAGCAGGGTTCACAGCAGCACAGAGTATTTGAGTGTGTTGATCATTACAGGCTGTATATAGTGGAGGAGCAGGGTTCACAGCAGCACAGAGTATTTGAGTGTTCTGATCATTACAGGCTGTATATAGTGGAGGAGCAGGGTTCACAGCAGCACAGAGTATATCAGTGTTCTGATCATTACAGGCTGTATATAGTGGAGGAGCAGGGTTCACAGCAGCACAGAGTATATCAGTGTTCTGATCATTACAGGCTGTATATAGTGGAGGAGCAGGGTTCACAGCAGCACAGAGTATATCAGTGTTCTGATCATTACAGGCTGTATATAATGGAGGAGCAGGGTTCACAGCAGCACAGAGTATATCAGTGTTCTGATCATTACAGGCTGTATATAGTGGGGGAGCAGGGTTCACAGCAGCACAGAGTATTTGAGTGTTCTGATCATTACAGGCTGTATATAGTGGAGGAGCAGGGTTCACAGCAGCACAGAGTATTTGAGTGTTCTGATCATTACAGGCTGTATATAGTGGAGGAGCAGGGTTCACAGCAGCACAGAGTATATCAGTGCTCTGATCATTACAGGCTGTATATAGTGGAGGAGCAGGGTTCACAGCAGCACAGAGTATATCAGTGTTCTGATCATTACAGGCTGTATATAGTGGAGGAGCAGGGTTCACAGCAGCACAGAGTATATCAGTGTTCTGATCATTACAGGCTGTATATAGTGGAGGAGCAGGGTTCACAGCAGCACAGAGGATTTGAGTGTGCTGATCATTACAGGCTGTATATAGTGGAGGAGCAGGGTTCACAGCAGCACAGAGTATATCAGTGTGCTGATCATTACAGGCTGTATATAGCGGAGGAGCAGGGTTCACAGCAGCACAGAGTATATCAGTGTGCTGATCATTACAGGCTGTATGTAATGGAGGAGCAGGGTTCACAGCAGCACAGAGGATTTGAGTATTCTGATCATTACAGGCTGTATATAGTGGGGGAGCAGGGTTCACAGCAGCACAGAGTATATCAGTGTGCTGATCATTACAGGCTGTATATAATGGAGGAGCAGGGTTCACAGCAGCACAGAGGATTTGAGTATTCTGATCATTACAGGCTGTATATAGTGGGGGAGCAGGGTTCACAGCAGTACAGAGTATATCAGTGTTCTGATCATTACAGGCTGTATATAGTGGAGGAGCAGGGTTCACAGCAGCACAGAGTATATCAGTGTTCTGATCATTACAGGCTGTATATAGTGGGGGAGCAGGGTTCACAGCAGCACAGAGTATTTGAGTGTGTTGATCATTACAGGCTGTATATAGTGGAGGAGCAGGGTTCACAGCAGCACAGAGTATTTGAGTGTTCTGATCATTACAGGCTGTATATAGTGGAGGAGCAGGGTTCACAGCAGCACAGAGTATATCAGTGTTCTGATCATTACAGGCTGTATATAGTGGAGGAGCAGGGTTCACAGCAGCACAGAGTATATCAGTGTTCTGATCATTACAGGCTGTATATAATGGAGGAGCAGGGTTCACAGCAGCACAGAGTATATCAGTGTTCTGATCATTACAGGCTGTATATAATGGAGGAGCAGGGTTCACAGCAGCACAGAGTATATCAGTGTGCTGATCATTACAGGCTGTATATAATGGAGGAGCAGGGTTCACAGCAGTACAGAGTATATCAGTGTGCTGATCATTACAGGCTGTATATAGCGGAGGAGCAGGGTTCACAGCAGCACAGAGTATATCAGTGTGCTGATCATTACAGGCTGTATATAGTGGAGGAGCAGGGTTCACAGCAGCACAGAGTATATCAGTGTGCTGATCATTACAGGCTGTATATAATGGAGGAGCAGGGTTCACAGCAGCACAGAGGATTTGAGTGTTCTGATCATTACAGGCTGTATATAGTGGGGGAGCAGGGTTCACAGCAGCACAGAGTATATCAGTGTGCTGATCATTACAGGCTGTATATAGTGGAGGAGCAGGGTTCACAGCAGCACAGAGTATATCAGTGTGCTGATCATTACAGGCTGTATATAGTGGGGGAGCAGGGTTCACAGCAGCACAGAGTATATCAGTGTTCTGATCATTACAGGCTGTATATAGTGGAGGAGCAGGGTTCACAGCAGCACAGAGTATATCAGTGTTCTGATCATTACAGGCTGTATATAGTGGAGGAGCAGGGTTCACAGCAGTACAGAGTATATCAGTGTTCTGATCATTACAGGCTGTATATAGTGGAGGAGCAGGGTTCACAGCAGCACAGAGTATATCAGTGTTCTGATCATTACAGGCTGTATATAGTGGAGGAGCAGGGTTCACAGCAGCACAGAGGATTTGAGTGTGCTGATCATTACAGGCTGTATATAGTGGAGGAGCAGGGTTCACAGCAGCACAGAGTATATCAGTGTTCTGATCATTACAGGCTGTATATAGTGGAGGAGCAGGGTTCACAGCAGTACAGAGTATATCAGTGTTCTGATCATTACAGGCTGTATATAGTGGAGGAGCAGGGTTCACAGCAGCACAGAGTATATCAGTGTTCTGATCATTACAGGCTGTATATAGTGGAGGAGCAGGGTTCACAGCAGTACAGAGTATATCAGTGTTCTGATCATTACAGGCTGTATATAGTGGAGGAGCAGGGTTCACAGCAGCACAGAGGATTTGAGTGTGCTGATCATTACAGGCTGTATATAGTGGAGGAGCAGGGTTCACAGCAGCACAGAGTATATCAGTGTGCTGATCATTACAGGCTGTATATAGCGGAGGAGCAGGGTTCACAGCAGCACAGAGTATATCAGTGTGCTGATCATTACAGGCTGTATGTAATGGAGGAGCAGGGTTCACAGCAGCACAGAGGATTTGAGTATTCTGATCATTACAGGCTGTATATAGTGGGGGAGCAGGGTTCACAGCAGCACAGAGTATATCAGTGTTCTGATCATTACAGGCTGTATATAGTGGGGGAGCAGGGTTCACAGCAGTACAGAGTATATCAGTGTTCTGATCATTACAGGCTGTATATAGTGGAGGAGCAGGGTTCACAGCAGCACAGAGTATATCACTGTTCTGATCATTACAGGCTGTATATAGTGGAGGAGCAGGGTTCACAGCAGCACAGAGTATATCAGTGTTCTGATCATTACAGGCTGTATATAGTGGAGGAGCAGGGTTCACAGCAGCACAGAGGATTTGAGTGTGCTGATCATTACAGGCTGTATATAGTGGAGGAGCAGGGTTCACAGCAGCACAGAGTATATCAGTGTGCTGATCATTACAGGCTGTATATAGCGGAGGAGCAGGGTTCACAGCAGCACAGAGTATATCAGTGTGCTGATCATTACAGGCTGTATATAGTGGAGGAGCAGGGTTCACAGCAGCACAGAGTATTTGAGTGTTCTGATCATTACAGGCTGTATATAGTGGTGGAGCAGGGTTCACAGCAGCACAGAGTATATCAGTGTTCTGATCATTACAGGCTGTATATAGTGGAGGAGCAGGGTTCACAGCAGCACAGAGTATATCAGTGTTCTGATCATTACAGGCTGTATATAATGGAGGAGCAGGGTTCACAGCAGCACAGAGTATATCAGTGTGCTGATCATTACAGGCTGTATATAATGGAGGAGCAGGGTTCACAGCAGCACAGAGTATATCAGTGTGCTGATCATTACAGGCTGTATATAGTGGAGGAGCAGGGTTCACAGCAGTACAGAGTATATCAGTGTGCTGATCATTACAGGCTGTATATAATGGAGGAGCAGGGTTCACAGCAGCACAGAGTATATCAGTGTTCTGATCATTACAGGCTGTATATAATGGAGGAGCAGGGTTCACAGCAGCACAGAGTATATCAGTGTGCTGATCATTACAGGCTGTATATAATGGAGGAGCAGGGTTCACAGCAGCACAGAGTATATCAGTGTGCTGATCATTACAGGCTGTATATAGCGGAGGAGCAGGGTTCACAGCAGCACAGAGTATATCAGTGTGCTGATCATTACAGGCTGTATATAGTGGAGGAGCAGGGTTCACAGCAGCACAGAGTATATCAGTGTTCTGATCATTACAGGCTGTATATAGTGGGGGAGCAGGGTTCACAGCAGCACAGAGTATATCAGTGTGCTGATCATTACAGGCTGTATATAGTGGAGGAGCAGGGTTCACAGCAGCACAGAGTATATCAGTGTGCTGATCATTACAGGCTGTATATAGTGGAGGAGCAGGGTTCACAGCAGCACAGAGTATATCAGTGTGCTGATCATTACAGGCTGTATATAGTGGAGGAGCAGGGTTCACAGCAGCACAGAGTATATCAGTGTGCTGATCATTACAGGCTGTATATAGTGGAGGAGCAGGGTTCACAGCAGTACAGAGTATTTGAGTGTGCTGATCATTACAGGCTGTATATAGCGGAGGAGCAGGGTTCACAGCAGCACAGAGTATATCAGTGTTCTGATCATTACAGGCTGTATATAGTGGAGGAGCAGGGTTCACAGCAGCACAGAGTATATCAGTGTGCTGATCATTACAGGCTGTATATAGTGGAGGAGCAGGGTTCACAGCAGCACAGAGTATATCAGTGTTCTGATCATTACAGGCTGTATATAGTGGAGGAGCAGGGTTCACAGCAGCACAGAGTATATCAGTGTGCTGATCATTACAGGCTGTATATAGTGGAGGAGCAGGGTTCACAGCAGTACAGAGTATATCAGTGTTCTGATCATTACAGGCTGTATATAGAAGAGGAGCAGGGTTCACAGCAGCACAGAGTATATCAGTGTTCTGATCATTACAGGCTGTATATAGTGGAGGAGCAGGGTTCACAGCAGCACAGAGTATATCAGTGTGCTGATCATTACAGGCTGTATATAGTGGAGGAGCAGGGTTCACAGCAGCACAGAGTATATCAATGTGCTGATCATTACAGGCTGTATATAGTGGAGGAGCAGGGTTCACAGCAGTACAGAGTATATCAGTGTTCTGATCATTACAGGCTGTATATAGTGGAGGAGCAGGGTTCACAGCAGCACAGAGTATATCAGTGTGCTGATCATTACAGGCTGTATATAGTGGAGGAGCAGGGTTCACAGCAGCACAGAGTATATCAGTGTTCTGATCATTACAGGCTGTATATAGTGGAGGAGCAGGGTTCACAGCAGCACAGAGTATATCAGTGTGCTGATCATTACAGGCTGTATATAGTGGAGGAGCAGGGTTCACAGCAGTACAGAGTATATCAGTGTTCTGATCATTACAGGCTGTATATAGAAGAGGAGCAGGGTTCACAGCAGCACAGAGTATATCAGTGTTCTGATCATTACAGGCTGTATATAGTGGAGGAGCAGGGTTCACAGCAGCACAGAGTATATCAGTGTGCTGATCATTACAGGCTGTATATAGTGGAGGAGCAGGGTTCACAGCAGCACAGAGTATATCAGTGTTCTGATCATTACAGGCTGTATATAGCGGAGGAGCAGGGTTCACAGCAGCACAGAGTATATGAGTGTTCTGATCATTACAGGCTGTATATAGCGGAGGAGCAGGGTTCACAGCAGCACAGAGTATATCAGTGTTCTGATCATTACAGGCTGTATATAGTGGAGGAGCAGGGTTCACAGCAGCACAGAGTATATCAGTGTTCTGATCATTACAGGCTGTATATAGTGGTGGAGCAGGGTTCACAGCAGCACAGAGTATATCAGTGTGCTGATCATTACAGGCTGTATATAGTGGAGGAGCAGGGTTCACAGCAGCACAGAGGATTTGAGTGTGCTGATCATTACAGGCTGTATATAGTGGAGGAGCAGGGTTCACAGCAGCACAGAGGATTTGAGTATTCTGATCATTACAGGCTGTATATAGTGGGGGAGCAGGGTTCACAGCAGTACAGAGTATATCAGTGTTCTGATCATTACAGGCTGTATATAGTGGAGGAGCAGGGTTCACAGCAGTACAGAGTATATCAGTGTTCTGATCATTACAGGCTGTATATAGTGGAGGAGCAGGGTTCACAGCAGCACAGAGTATATCAGTGTGCTGATCATTACAGGCTGTATATAGCGGAGGAGCAGGGTTCACAGCAGCACAGAGTATATCAGTGTGCTGATCATTACAGGCTGTATGTAATGGAGGAGCAGGGTTCACAGCAGCACAGAGGATTTGAGTATTCTGATCATTACAGGCTGTATATAGTGGGGGAGCAGGGTTCACAGCAGCACAGAGTATATCAGTGTGCTGATCATTACAGGCTGTATATAGTGGAGGAGCAGGGTTCACAGCAGTACAGAGTATATCAGTGTTCTGATCATTACAGGCTGTATATAGTGGAGGAGCAGGGTTCACAGCAGCACAGAGTATATCAGTGTTCTGATCATTACAGGCTGTATATAGTGGAGGAGCAGGGTTCACAGCAGCACAGAGTATATCAGTGTGCTGATCATTACAGGCTGTATATAGTGGGGGAGCAGGGTTCACAGCAGCACAGAGTATTTGAGTGTGTTGATCATTACAGGCTGTATATAGTGGAGGAGCAGGGTTCACAGCAGCACAGAGTATATCAGTGTTCTGATCATTACAGGCTGTATATAGTGGAGGAGCAGGGTTCACAGCAGCACAGAGTATATCAGTGTTCTGATCATTACAGGCTGTATATAGTGGAGGAGCAGGGTTCACAGCAGCACAGAGTATATCAGTGTTCTGATCATTACAGGCTGTATATAGTGGAGGAGCAGGGTTCACAGCAGCACAGAGTATATCAGTGTGCTGATCATTACAGGCTGTATATAGTGGAGGAGCAGGGTTCACAGCAGCACAGAGTATATCAGTGTTCTGATCATTACAGGCTGTATATAGAGGAGGAGCAGGGTTCACAGCAGCACAGAGTATATCAGTGTGCTGATCATTACAGGCTGTATATAGTGGAGGAGCAGGGTTCACAGCAGCACAGAGTATATCAGTGTGCTGATCATTACAAGCTGTATATAGTGGTGGAGCAGGGTTCACAGCAGCACAGAGTATATCAGTGTTCTGATCATTACAGGCTGTATATAGTGGAGGAGCAGGGTTCACAGCAGCACAGAGTATATCAGTGTGCTGATCATTACAGGCTGTATATAGTGGAGGAGCAGGGTTCACAGCAGCACAGAGTATATCAGTGTTCTGATCATTACAGGCTGTATATAGTGGGGGGAGCAGGGTTCACAGCAGCACAGAGTATATCAGTGTGCTGATCATTACAGGCTGTATATAGTGGAGGAGCAGGGTTCACAGCAGCACAGAGTATATCAGTGTGCTGATCATTACAGGCTGTATATAGTGGAGGAGCAGGGTTCACAGCAGTACAGAGTATATCAGTGTTCTGATCATTACAGGCTGTATATAGTGGAGGAGCAGGGTTCACAGCAGCACAGAGTATATCAGTGTTCTGATCATTACAGGCTGTATATAGTGGAGGAGCAGGGTTCACAGCAGCACAGAGTATATCAGTGTGCTGATCATTACAGGCTGTATATAGTGGAGGAGCAGGGTTCACAGCAGCACAGAGTATATCAGTGTGCTGATCATTACAGGCTGTATATAGTGGAGGAGCAGGGTTCACAGCAGCACAGAGTATATCAGTGTTCTGATCATTACAGGCTGTATATAGTGGAGGAGCAGGGTTCACAGCAGCACAGAGTATTTGAGTGTTCTGATCATTACAGGCTGTATATAGTGGAGGAGCAGGGTTCACAGCAGCACAGAGGATTTGAGTGTGCTGATCATTACAGGCTGTATATAGGGGGGGGAGCAGGGTTCACAGCAGCACAGAGTATTTGAGTGTGTTGAACATTACAGGCTGTATATAGTGGAGGAGCAGGGTTCACAGCAGCACAGAGTATATCAGTGTTCTGATCATTACAGGCTGTATATAGTGGAGGAGCAGGGTTCACAGCAGCACAGAGTATATCAGTGTGCTGATCATTACAGGCTGTATATAGTGGAGGAGCAGGGTTCACAGCAGCACAGAGTATATCAGTGTGCTGATCATTACAGGCTGTATATAGTGGTGGAGCAGGGTTCACAGCAGCACAGAGTATATCAGTGTGCTGATCATTACAGGCTGTATATAGTGGAGGAGCAGGGTTCACAGCAGCACAGAGTATTTGAGTATTCTGATCATTACAGGCTGTATATAGTGGAGTAGCAGGGTTCACAGCAGCACAGAGTATATCAGTGTGCTGATCATTACAGGCTGTATATAGTGGAGGAGCAGGGTTCACAGCAGCACAGAGTATTTGAGTATTCTGATCATTACAGGCTGTATATAGTGGAGGAGCAGGGTTCACAGCAGCACAGAGTATATCAGTGTTCTGATCATTACAGGCTGTATATAGTGGAGGAGCAGGGTTCACAGCAGCACAGAGTATATCAGTGTGCTGATCATTACAGGCTGTATATAGTGGGGGAGCAGGGTTCACAGCAGCACAGAGTATATCAGTGTTCTGATCATTACAGGCTGTATATAGCGGAGGAGCAGGGTTCACAGCAGCACAGAGTATATCAGTGTTCTGATCATTACAGGCTGTATATAGCGGAGGAGCAGGGTTCACAGCAGCACAGAGTATATCAGTGTTCTGATCATTACAGGCTGTATATAGTGGTGGAGCAGGGTTCACAGCAGCACAGAGTATATCAGTGTGCTGATCATTACAGGCTGTATATAGTGGAGGAGCAGGGTTCACAGCAGCACAGAGGATTTGAGTGTGCTGATCATTACAGGCTGTATATAGTGGAGGAGCAGGGTTCACAGCAGCACAGAGTATATCAGTGTTCTGATCATTACAGGCTGTATATAGTGGAGGAGCAGGGTTCACAGCAGCACAGAGAATATCAGTGTGCTGATCATTACAGGCTGTATATAGTGGAGGAGCAGGGTTCACAGCAGCACAGAGTATATCAGTGTGCTGATCATTACAGGCTGTATATAGTGGAGGAGCAGGGTTCACAGCAGTACAGAGTATATCAGTGTTCTGATCATTACAGGCTGTATATAGTGGAGGAGCAGGGTTCACAGCAGCACAGAGTATATCAGTGTTCTGATCATTACAGGCTGTATATAGTGGAGGAGCAGGGTTCACAGCAGCACAGAGTATATCAGTGTGCTGATCATTACAGGCTGTATATAGTGGAGGAGCAGGGTTCACAGCAGTACAGAGTATATCAGTGTTCTGATCATTACAGGCTGTATATAGTGGAGGAGCAGGGTTCACAGCAGCACAGAGTATATCAGTGTTCTGATCATTACAGGCTGTATATAGTGGAGGAGCAGGGTTCACAGCAGCACAGAGGATTTGAGTGTGCTGATCATTACAGGCTGTATATAGTGGAGGAGCAGGGTTCACAGCAGCACAGAGTATATCAGTGTGCTGATCATTACAGGCTGTATATAGCGGAGGAGCAGGGTTCACAGCAGCACAGAGTATATCAGTGTGCTGATCATTACAGGCTGTATGTAATGGAGGAGCAGGGTTCACAGCAGCACAGAGGATTTGAGTATTCTGATCATTACAGGCTGTATATAGTGGGGGAGCAGGGTTCACAGCAGCACAGAGTATATCAGTGTGCTGATCATTACAGGCTGTATATAATGGAGGAGCAGGGTTCACAGCAGCACAGAGGATTTGAGTATTCTGATCATTACAGGCTGTATATAGTGGAGGAGCAGGGTTCACAGCAGCACAGAGTATATCAGTGTGCTGATCATTACAGGCTGTATATAGTGGAGGAGCAGGGTTCACAGCAGCACAGAGTATATCAGTGTTCTGATCATTACAGGCTGTATATAGTGGAGGAGCAGGGTTCACAGCAGCACAGAGAATATCAGTGTGCTGATCATTACAGGCTGTATATAGTGGAGGAGCAGGGTTCACAGCAGCACAGAGTATATCAGTGTTCTGATCATTACAGGCTGTATATAGTGGGGGAGCAGGGTTCACAGCAGCACAGAGTATTTGAGTGTTCTGATCATTACAGGCTGTATATAGTGGAGGAGCAGGGTTCACAGCAGCACAGAGTATTTGAGTGTTCTGATCATTACAGGCTGTATATAGTGGAGGAGCAGGGTTCACAGCAGCACAGAGTATATCAGTGCTCTGATCATTACAGGCTGTATATAGTGGAGGAGCAGGGTTCACAGCAGCACAGAGTATATCAGTGTTCTGATCATTACAGGCTGTATATAGTGGAGGAGCAGGGTTCACAGCAGCACAGAGTATATCAGTGTTCTGATCATTACAGGCTGTATATAGTGGAGGAGCAGGGTTCACAGCAGCACAGAGTATATCAGTGTGCTGATCATTACAGGCTGTATGTAATGGAGGAGCAGGGTTCACAGCAGCACAGAGGATTTGAGTATTCTGATCATTACAGGCTGTATATAGTGGGGGAGCAGGGTTCACAGCAGCACAGAGTATATCAGTGTGCTGATCATTACAGGCTGTATATAATGGAGGAGCAGGGTTCACAGCAGCACAGAGGATTTGAGTATTCTGATCATTACAGGCTGTATATAGTGGGGGAGCAGGGTTCACAGCAGTACAGAGTATATCAGTGTTCTGATCATTACAGGCTGTATATAGTGGAGGAGCAGGGTTCACAGCAGCACAGAGTATATCAGTGTTCTGATCATTACAGGCTGTATATAGTGGGGGAGCAGGGTTCACAGCAGCACAGAGTATTTGAGTGTGTTGATCATTACAGGCTGTATATAGTGGAGGAGCAGGGTTCACAGCAGCACAGAGTATTTGAGTGTTCTGATCATTACAGGCTGTATATAGTGGAGGAGCAGGGTTCACAGCAGCACAGAGTATATCAGTGTTCTGATCATTACAGGCTGTATATAGTGGAGGAGCAGGGTTCACAGCAGCACAGAGTATATCAGTGTTCTGATCATTACAGGCTGTATATAGTGGAGGAGCAGGGTTCACAGCAGCACAGAGTATATCAGTGTTCTGATCATTACAGGCTGTATATAATGGAGGAGCAGGGTTCACAGCAGCACAGAGTATATCAGTGTTCTGATCATTACAGGCTGTATATAGTGGGGGAGCAGGGTTCACAGCAGCACAGAGTATTTGAGTGTTCTGATCATTACAGGCTGTATATAGTGGAGGAGCAGGGTTCACAGCAGCACAGAGTATTTGAGTGTTCTGATCATTACAGGCTGTATATAGTGGAGGAGCAGGGTTCACAGCAGCACAGAGTATATCAGTGCTCTGATCATTACAGGCTGTATATAGTGGAGGAGCAGGGTTCACAGCAGCACAGAGTATATCAGTGTTCTGATCATTACAGGCTGTATATAGTGGAGGAGCAGGGTTCACAGCAGCACAGAGTATATCAGTGTTCTGATCATTACAGGCTGTATATAGTGGAGGAGCAGGGTTCACAGCAGCACAGAGGATTTGAGTGTGCTGATCATTACAGGCTGTATATAGTGGAGGAGCAGGGTTCACAGCAGCACAGAGTATATCAGTGTGCTGATCATTACAGGCTGTATATAGCGGAGGAGCAGGGTTCACAGCAGCACAGAGTATATCAGTGTGCTGATCATTACAGGCTGTATGTAATGGAGGAGCAGGGTTCACAGCAGCACAGAGGATTTGAGTATTCTGATCATTACAGGCTGTATATAGTGGGGGAGCAGGGTTCACAGCAGCACAGAGTATATCAGTGTGCTGATCATTACAGGCTGTATATAATGGAGGAGCAGGGTTCACAGCAGCACAGAGGATTTGAGTATTCTGATCATTACAGGCTGTATATAGTGGGGGAGCAGGGTTCACAGCAGTACAGAGTATATCAGTGTTCTGATCATTACAGGCTGTATATAGTGGAGGAGCAGGGTTCACAGCAGCACAGAGTATATCAGTGTTCTGATCATTACAGGCTGTATATAGTGGGGGAGCAGGGTTCACAGCAGCACAGAGTATTTGAGTGTGTTGATCATTACAGGCTGTATATAGTGGAGGAGCAGGGTTCACAGCAGCACAGAGTATTTGAGTGTTCTGATCATTACAGGCTGTATATAGTGGAGGAGCAGGGTTCACAGCAGCACAGAGTATATCAGTGTTCTGATCATTACAGGCTGTATATAGTGGAGGAGCAGGGTTCACAGCAGCACAGAGTATATCAGTGTTCTGATCATTACAGGCTGTATATAATGGAGGAGCAGGGTTCACAGCAGCACAGAGTATATCAGTGTTCTGATCATTACAGGCTGTATATAATGGAGGAGCAGGGTTCACAGCAGCACAGAGTATATCAGTGTGCTGATCATTACAGGCTGTATATAATGGAGGAGCAGGGTTCACAGCAGTACAGAGTATATCAGTGTGCTGATCATTACAGGCTGTATATAGCGGAGGAGCAGGGTTCACAGCAGCACAGAGTATATCAGTGTGCTGATCATTACAGGCTGTATATAGTGGAGGAGCAGGGTTCACAGCAGCACAGAGTATATCAGTGTGCTGATCATTACAGGCTGTATATAATGGAGGAGCAGGGTTCACAGCAGCACAGAGGATTTGAGTGTTCTGATCATTACAGGCTGTATATAGTGGGGGAGCAGGGTTCACAGCAGCACAGAGTATATCAGTGTGCTGATCATTACAGGCTGTATATAGTGGAGGAGCAGGGTTCACAGCAGCACAGAGTATATCAGTGTGCTGATCATTACAGGCTGTATATAGTGGGGGAGCAGGGTTCACAGCAGCACAGAGTATATCAGTGTTCTGATCATTACAGGCTGTATATAGTGGAGGAGCAGGGTTCACAGCAGCACAGAGTATATCAGTGTTCTGATCATTACAGGCTGTATATAGTGGAGGAGCAGGGTTCACAGCAGTACAGAGTATATCAGTGTTCTGATCATTACAGGCTGTATATAGTGGAGGAGCAGGGTTCACAGCAGCACAGAGTATATCAGTGTTCTGATCATTACAGGCTGTATATAGTGGAGGAGCAGGGTTCACAGCAGCACAGAGGATTTGAGTGTGCTGATCATTACAGGCTGTATATAGTGGAGGAGCAGGGTTCACAGCAGCACAGAGTATATCAGTGTTCTGATCATTACAGGCTGTATATAGTGGAGGAGCAGGGTTCACAGCAGTACAGAGTATATCAGTGTTCTGATCATTACAGGCTGTATATAGTGGAGGAGCAGGGTTCACAGCAGCACAGAGTATATCAGTGTTCTGATCATTACAGGCTGTATATAGTGGAGGAGCAGGGTTCACAGCAGTACAGAGTATATCAGTGTTCTGATCATTACAGGCTGTATATAGTGGAGGAGCAGGGTTCACAGCAGCACAGAGGATTTGAGTGTGCTGATCATTACAGGCTGTATATAGTGGAGGAGCAGGGTTCACAGCAGCACAGAGTATATCAGTGTGCTGATCATTACAGGCTGTATATAGCGGAGGAGCAGGGTTCACAGCAGCACAGAGTATATCAGTGTGCTGATCATTACAGGCTGTATGTAATGGAGGAGCAGGGTTCACAGCAGCACAGAGGATTTGAGTATTCTGATCATTACAGGCTGTATATAGTGGGGGAGCAGGGTTCACAGCAGCACAGAGTATATCAGTGTGCTGATCATTACAGGCTGTATATAATGGAGGAGCAGGGTTCACAGCAGCACAGAGGATTTGAGTATTCTGATCATTACAGGCTGTATATAGTGGGGGAGCAGGGTTCACAGCAGTACAGAGTATATCAGTGTTCTGATCATTACAGGCTGTATATAGTGGAGGAGCAGGGTTCACAGCAGCACAGAGTATATCACTGTTCTGATCATTACAGGCTGTATATAGTGGAGGAGCAGGGTTCACAGCAGCACAGAGTATATCAGTGTTCTGATCATTACAGGCTGTATATAGTGGAGGAGCAGGGTTCACAGCAGCACAGAGGATTTGAGTGTGCTGATCATTACAGGCTGTATATAGTGGAGGAGCAGGGTTCACAGCAGCACAGAGTATATCAGTGTGCTGATCATTACAGGCTGTATATAGCGGAGGAGCAGGGTTCACAGCAGCACAGAGTATATCAGTGTGCTGATCATTACAGGCTGTATGTAATGGAGGAGCAGGGTTCACAGCAGCACAGAGTATATCAGTGTTCTGATCATTACAGGCTGTATATAGTGGAGGAGCAGGGTTCACAGCAGCACAGAGTATTTGAGTGTTCTGATCATTACAGGCTGTATATAGTGGTGGAGCAGGGTTCACAGCAGCACAGAGTATATCAGTGTTCTGATCATTACAGGCTGTATATAGTGGAGGAGCAGGGTTCACAGCAGCACAGAGTATATCAGTGTTCTGATCATTACAGGCTGTATATAATGGAGGAGCAGGGTTCACAGCAGCACAGAGTATATCAGTGTGCTGATCATTACAGGCTGTATATAATGGAGGAGCAGGGTTCACAGCAGCACAGAGTATATCAGTGTGCTGATCATTACAGGCTGTATATAGTGGAGGTGCAGGGTTCACAGCAGTACAGAGTATATCAGTGTGCTGATCATTACAGGCTGTATATAATGGAGGAGCAGGGTTCACAGCAGCACAGAGTATATCAGTGTTCTGATCATTACAGGCTGTATATAATGGAGGAGCAGGGTTCACAGCAGCACAGAGTATATCAGTGTGCTGATCATTACAGGCTGTATATAATGGAGGAGCAGGGTTCACAGCAGCACAGAGTATATCAGTGTGCTGATCATTACAGGCTGTATATAGCGGAGGAGCAGGGTTCACAGCAGCACAGAGTATATCAGTGTGCTGATCATTACAGGCTGTATATAGTGGAGGAGCAGGGTTCACAGCAGCACAGAGTATATCAGTGTTCTGATCATTACAGGCTGTATATAGTGGGGGAGCAGGGTTCACAGCAGCACAGAGTATATCAGTGTGCTGATCATTACAGGCTGTATATAGTGGAGGAGCAGGGTTCACAGCAGCACAGAGTATATCAGTGTGCTGATCATTACAGGCTGTATATAGTGGAGGAGCAGGGTTCACAGCAGCACAGAGTATATCAGTGTGCTGATCATTACAGGCTGTATATAGTGGAGGAGCAGGGTTCACAGCAGCACAGAGTATATCAGTGTGCTGATCATTACAGGCTGTATATAGTGGAGGAGCAGGGTTCACAGCAGTACAGAGTATTTGAGTGTGCTGATCATTACAGGCTGTATATAGCGGAGGAGCAGGGTTCACAGCAGCACAGAGTATATCAGTGTTCTGATCATTACAGGCTGTATATAGTGGAGGAGCAGGGTTCACAGCAGCACAGAGTATATCAGTGTGCTGATCATTACAGGCTGTATATAGTGGAGGAGCAGGGTTCACAGCAGCACAGAGTATATCAGTGTTCTGATCATTACAGGCTGTATATAGTGGAGGAGCAGGGTTCACAGCAGCACAGAGTATATCAGTGTGCTGATCATTACAGGCTGTATATAGTGGAGGAGCAGGGTTCACAGCAGTACAGAGTATATCAGTGTTCTGATCATTACAGGCTGTATATAGAAGAGGAGCAGGGTTCACAGCAGCACAGAGTATATCAGTGTTCTGATCATTACAGGCTGTATATAGTGGAGGAGCAGGGTTCACAGCAGCACAGAGTATATCAGTGTGCTGATCATTACAGGCTGTATATAGTGGAGGAGCAGGGTTCACAGCAGCACAGAGTATATCAGTGTGCTGATCATTACAGGCTGTATATAGTGGAGGAGCAGGGTTCACAGCAGTACAGAGTATATCAGTGTTCTGATCATTACAGGCTGTATATAGTGGAGGAGCAGGGTTCACAGCAGCACAGAGTATATCAGTGTGCTGATCATTACAGGCTGTATATAGTGGAGGAGCAGGGTTCACAGCAGCACAGAGTATATCAGTGTTCTGATCATTACAGGCTGTATATAGTGGAGGAGCAGGGTTCACAGCAGCACAGAGTATATCAGTGTGCTGATCATTACAGGCTGTATATAGTGGAGGAGCAGGGTTCACAGCAGTACAGAGTATATCAGTGTTCTGATCATTACAGGCTGTATATAGAAGAGGAGCAGGGTTCACAGCAGCACAGAGTATATCAGTGTTCTGATCATTACAGGCTGTATATAGTGGAGGAGCAGGGTTCACAGCAGCACAGAGTATATCAGTGTGCTGATCATTACAGGCTGTATATAGTGGAGGAGCAGGGTTCACAGCAGCACAGAGTATATCAGTGTGCTGATCATTACAGGCTGTATATAGTGGGGGAGCAGGGTTCACAGCAGCACAGAGTATATCAGTGTTCTGATCATTACAGGCTGTATATAGCGGAGGAGCAGGGTTCACAGCAGCACAGAGTATATGAGTGTTCTGATCATTACAGGCTGTATATAGCGGAGGAGCAGGGTTCACAGCAGCACAGAGTATATCAGTGTTCTGATCATTACAGGCTGTATATAGTGGAGGAGCAGGGTTCACAGCAGCACAGAGTATATCAGTGTTCTGATCATTACAGGCTGTATATAGTGGTGGAGCAGGGTTCACAGCAGCACAGAGTATATCAGTGTGCTGATCATTACAGGCTGTATATAGTGGAGGAGCAGGGTTCACAGCAGCACAGAGGATTTGAGTGTGCTGATCATTACAGGCTGTATATAGTGGAGGAGCAGGGTTCACAGCAGCACAGAGGATTTGAGTATTCTGATCATTACAGGCTGTATATAGTGGGGGAGCAGGGTTCACAGCAGTACAGAGTATATCAGTGTTCTGATCATTACAGGCTGTATATAGTGGAGGAGCAGGGTTCACAGCAGTACAGAGTATATCAGTGTTCTGATCATTACAGGCTGTATATAGTGGAGGAGCAGGGTTCACAGCAGCACAGAGTATATCAGTGTGCTGATCATTACAGGCTGTATATAGCGGAGGAGCAGGGTTCACAGCAGCACAGAGTATATCAGTGTGCTGATCATTACAGGCTGTATGTAATGGAGGAGCAGGGTTCACAGCAGCACAGAGGATTTGAGTATTCTGATCATTACAGGCTGTATATAGTGGGGGAGCAGGGTTCACAGCAGCACAGAGTATATCAGTGTGCTGATCATTACAGGCTGTATATAGTGGAGGAGCAGGGTTCACAGCAGTACAGAGTATATCAGTGTTCTGATCATTACAGGCTGTATATAGTGGAGGAGCAGGGTTCACAGCAGCACAGAGTATATCAGTGTTCTGATCATTACAGGCTGTATATAGTGGAGGAGCAGGGTTCACAGCAGCACAGAGTATATCAGTGTGCTGATCATTACAGGCTGTATATAGTGGGGGAGCAGGGTTCACAGCAGCACAGAGTATTTGAGTGTGTTGATCATTACAGGCTGTATATAGTGGAGGAGCAGGGTTCACAGCAGCACAGAGTATATCAGTGTTCTGATCATTACAGGCTGTATATAGTGGAGGAGCAGGGTTCACAGCAGCACAGAGTATATCAGTGTTCTGATCATTACAGGCTGTATATAGTGGAGGAGCAGGGTTCACAGCAGCACAGAGTATATCAGTGTTCTGATCATTACAGGCTGTATATAGTGGAGGAGCAGGGTTCACAGCAGCACAGAGTATATCAGTGTGCTGATCATTACAGGCTGTATATAGTGGAGGAGCAGGGTTCACAGCAGCACAGAGTATATCAGTGTTCTGATCATTACAGGCTGTATATAGAGGAGGAGCAGGGTTCACAGCAGCACAGAGTATATCAGTGTGCTGATCATTACAGGCTGTATATAGTGGAGGAGCAGGGTTCACAGCAGCACAGAGTATATCAGTGTGCTGATCATTACAAGCTGTATATAGTGGTGGAGCAGGGTTCACAGCAGCACAGAGTATATCAGTGTTCTGATCATTACAGGCTGTATATAGTGGAGGAGCAGGGTTCACAGCAGCACAGAGTATATCAGTGTGCTGATCATTACAGGCTGTATATAGTGGAGGAGCAGGGTTCACAGCAGCACAGAGTATATCAGTGTTCTGATCATTACAGGCTGTATATAGTGGGGGAGCAGGGTTCACAGCAGCACAGAGTATATCAGTGTGCTGATCATTACAGGCTGTATATAGTGGAGGAGCAGGGTTCACAGCAGCACAGAGTATATCAGTGTGCTGATCATTACAGGCTGTATATAGTGGAGGAGCAGGGTTCACAGCAGTACAGAGTATATCAGTGTTCTGATCATTACAGGCTGTATATAGTGGAGGAGCAGGGTTCACAGCAGCACAGAGTATATCAGTGTTCTGATCATTACAGGCTGTATATAGTGGAGGAGCAGGGTTCACAGCAGCACAGAGTATATCAGTGTGCTGATCATTACAGGCTGTATATAGTGGAGGAGCAGGGTTCACAGCAGCACAGAGTATATCAGTGTGCTGATCATTACAGGCTGTATATAGTGGAGGAGCAGGGTTCACAGCAGCACAGAGTATATCAGTGTTCTGATCATTACAGGCTGTATATAGTGGAGGAGCAGGGTTCACAGCAGCACAGAGTATATCAGTGTTCTGATCATTACAGGCTGTATATAGTGGGGGAGCAGGGTTCACAGCAGCACAGAGTATATCAGTGTGCTGATCATTACAGGCTGTATATAGTGGAGGAGCAGGGTTCACAGCAGCACAGAGTATATCAGTGTTCTGATCATTACAGGCTGTATATAGTGGAGGAGCAGGGTTCACAGCAGCACAGAGTATATCAGTGTGCTGATCATTACAGGCTGTATATAGTGGAGGAGCAGGGTTCACAGCAGCACAGAGTATATCAGTGTTCTGATCATTACAGGCTGTATATAGTGGGGGAGCAGGGTTCACAGCAGCACAGAGTATATCAGTGTGCTGATCATTACAGGCTGTATATAGTGGAGGAGCAGGGTTCACAGCAGCACAGAGTATATCAGTGTGCTGATCATTACAGGCTGTATATAGTGGAGGAGCAGGGTTCACAGCAGTACAGAGTATATCAGTGTTCTGATCATTACAGGCTGTATATAGTGGAGGAGCAGGGTTCACAGCAGCACAGAGTATATCAGTGTTCTGATCATTACAGGCTGTATATAGTGGAGGAGCAGGGTTCACAGCAGCACAGAGTATATCAGTGTGCTGATCATTACAGGCTGTATATAGTGGGGGAGCAGGGTTCACAGCAGCACAGAGTATTTGAGTGTGTTGATCATTACAGGCTGTATATAGTGGAGGAGCAGGGTTCACAGCAGCACAGAGTATATCAGTGTTCTGATCATTACAGGCTGTATATAGTGGAGGAGCAGGGTTCACAGCAGCACAGAGTATATCAGTGTTCTGATCATTACAGGCTGTATATAGTGGAGGAGCAGGGTTCACAGCAGCACAGAGTATATCAGTGTTCTGATCATTACAGGCTGTATATAGTGGAGGAGCAGGGTTCACAGCAGCACAGAGTATATCAGTGTGCTGATCATTACAGGCTGTATATAGTGGAGGAGCAGGGTTCACAGCAGCACAGAGTATATCAGTGTTCTGATCATTACAGGCTGTATATAGAGGAGGAGCAGGGTTCACAGCAGCACAGAGTATATCAGTGTGCTGATCATTACAGGCTGTATATAGTGGAGGAGCAGGGTTCACAGCAGCACAGAGTATATCAGTGTGCTGATCATTACAAGCTGTATATAGTGGTGGAGCAGGGTTCACAGCAGCACAGAGTATATCAGTGTTCTGATCATTACAGGCTGTATATAGTGGAGGAGCAGGGTTCACAGCAGCACAGAGTATATCAGTGTGCTGATCATTACAGGCTGTATATAGTGGCGGAGCAGGGTTCACAGCAGTACAGAGTATATCAGTGTTCTGATCATTACAGGCTGTATATAGTGGAGGAGCAGGGTTCACAGCAGCACAGAGTATATCAGTGTGTTGATCATTACAGGCTGTATATAGTGGAGGAGCAGGGTTCACAGCAGCACAGAGTATTTGAGTGTGCTGATCATTACAGGCTGTATATAGTGGAGGAGCAGGGTTCACAGCAGCACAGAGTATATCAGTGTTCTGATCATTACAGGCTGTATATAGTGGAGGAGCAGGGTTCACAGCAGCACAGAGTATTTGAGTGTTCTGATCATTACAGGCTGTATATAGTGGAGGAGCAGGGTTCACAGCAGCACAGAGGATTTGAGTGTGCTGATCATTACAGGCTGTATATAGGGGGGGGAGCAGGGTTCACAGCAGCACAGAGTATTTGAGTGTGTTGATCATTACAGGCTGTATATAGTGGAGGAGCAGGGTTCACAGCAGCACAGAGTATATCAGTGTTCTGATCATTACAGGCTGTATATAGTGGAGGAGCAGGGTTCACAGCAGCACAGAGTATATCAGTGTGCTGATCATTACAGGCTGTATATAGTGGAGGAGCAGGGTTCACAGCAGCACAGAGTATATCAGTGTGCTGATCATTACAGGCTGTATATAGTGGTGGAGCAGGGTTCACAGCAGCACAGAGTATATCAGTGTGCTGATCATTACAGGCTGTATATAGTGGAGGAGCAGGGTTCACAGCAGCACAGAGTATTTGAGTATTCTGATCATTACAGGCTGTATATAGTGGAGTAGCAGGGTTCACAGCAGCACAGAGTATATCAGTGTGCTGATCATTACAGGCTGTATATAGTGGAGGAGCAGGGTTCACAGCAGCACAGAGTATTTGAGTATTCTGATCATTACAGGCTGTATATAGTGGAGGAGCAGGGTTCACAGCAGCACAGAGTATATCAGTGTTCTGATCATTACAGGCTGTATATAGTGGAGGAGCAGGGTTCACAGCAGCACAGAGTATATCAGTGTGCTGATCATTACAGGCTGTATATAGTGGGGGAGCAGGGTTCACAGCAGCACAGAGTATATCAGTGTTCTGATCATTACAGGCTGTATATAGCGGAGGAGCAGGGTTCACAGCAGCACAGAGTATATCAGTGTTCTGATCATTACAGGCTGTATATAGCGGAGGAGCAGGGTTCACAGCAGCACAGAGTATATCAGTGTTCTGATCATTACAGGCTGTATATAGTGGTGGAGCAGGGTTCACAGCAGCACAGAGTATATCAGTGTGCTGATCATTACAGGCTGTATATAGTGGAGGAGCAGGGTTCACAGCAGCACAGAGGATTTGAGTGTGCTGATCATTACAGGCTGTATATAGTGGAGGAGCAGGGTTCACAGCAGCACAGAGTATATCAGTGTTCTGATCATTACAGGCTGTATATAGTGGAGGAGCAGGGTTCACAGCAGCACAGAGTATATCAGTGTGCTGATCATTACAGGCTGTATATAGTGGAGGAGCAGGGTTCACAGCATCACAGAGAATATCAGTGTGCTGATCATTACAGGCTGTATATAGTGGAGGAGCAGGGTTCACAGCAGCACAGAGTATATCAGTGTGCTGATCATTACAGGCTGTATATAGTGGAGGAGCAGGGTTCACAGCAGTACAGAGTATATCAGTGTTCTGATCATTACAGGCTGTATATAGTGGAGGAGCAGGGTTCACAGCAGCACAGAGTATATCAGTGTTCTGATCATTACAGGCTGTATATAGTGGAGGAGCAGGGTTCACAGCAGCACAGAGGATTTGAGTGTGCTGATCATTACAGGCTGTATATAGTGGAGGAGCAGGGTTCACAGCAGCACAGAGTATATCAGTGTGCTGATCATTACAGGCTGTATATAGCGGAGGAGCAGGGTTCACAGCAGCACAGAGTATATCAGTGTGCTGATCATTACAGGCTGTATGTAATGGAGGAGCAGGGTTCACAGCAGCACAGAGGATTTGAGTATTCTGATCATTACAGGCTGTATATAGTGGGGGAGCAGGGTTCACAGCAGCACAGAGTATATCAGTGTGCTGATCATTACAGGCTGTATATAATGGAGGAGCAGGGTTCACAGCAGCACAGAGGATTTGAGTATTCTGATCATTACAGGCTGTATATAGTGGAGGAGCAGGGTTCACAGCAGCACAGAGTATATCAGTGTGCTGATCATTACAGGCTGTATATAGTGGAGGAGCAGGGTTCACAGCAGCACAGAGTATATCAGTGTTCTGATCATTACAGGCTGTATATAGTGGAGGAGCAGGGTTCACAGCAGCACAGAGAATATCAGTGTGCTGATCATTACAGGCTGTATATAGTGGAGGAGCAGGGTTCACAGCAGCACAGAGTATATCAGTGTTCTGATCATTACAGGCTGTATATAGTGGGGGAGCAGGGTTCACAGCAGCACAGAGTATTTGAGTGTTCTGATCATTACAGGCTGTATATAGTGGAGGAGCAGGGTTCACAGCAGCACAGAGTATTTGAGTGTTCTGATCATTACAGGCTGTATATAGTGGAGGAGCAGGGTTCACAGCAGCACAGAGTATATCAGTGCTCTGATCATTACAGGCTGTATATAGTGGAGGAGCAGGGTTCACAGCAGCACAGAGTATATCAGTGTTCTGATCATTACAGGCTGTATATAGTGGAGGAGCAGGGTTCACAGCAGCACAGAGTATATCAGTGTTCTGATCATTACAGGCTGTATATAGTGGAGGAGCAGGGTTCACAGCAGCACAGAGTATATCAGTGTGCTGATCATTACAGGCTGTATGTAATGGAGGAGCAGGGTTCACAGCAGCACAGAGGATTTGAGTATTCTGATCATTACAGGCTGTATATAGTGGGGGAGCAGGGTTCACAGCAGCACAGAGTATATCAGTGTGCTGATCATTACAGGCTGTATATAATGGAGGAGCAGGGTTCACAGCAGCACAGAGGATTTGAGTATTCTGATCATTACAGGCTGTATATAGTGGGGGAGCAGGGTTCACAGCAGTACAGAGTATATCAGTGTTCTGATCATTACAGGCTGTATATAGTGGAGGAGCAGGGTTCACAGCAGCACAGAGTATATCAGTGTTCTGATCATTACAGGCTGTATATAGTGGGGGAGCAGGGTTCACAGCAGCACAGAGTATTTGAGTGTTCTGATCATTACAGGCTGTATATAGTGGAGGAGCAGGGTTCACAGCAGCACAGAGTATATCAGTGTTCTGATCATTACAGGCTGTATATAGTGGAGGAGCAGGGTTCACAGCAGCACAGAGTATATCAGTGTTCTGATCATTACAGGCTGTATATAATGGAGGAGCAGGGTTCACAGCAGCACAGAGTATATCAGTGTTCTGATCATTACAGGCTGTATATAATGGAGGAGCAGGGTTCACAGCAGCACAGAGTATATCAGTGTGCTGATCATTACAGGCTGTATATAATGGAGGAGCATGGTTCACAGCAGTACAGAGTATATCAGTGTGCTGATCATTACAGGCTGTATATAGCGGAGGAGCAGGGTTCACAGCAGCACAGAGTATATCAGTGTGCTGATCATTACAGGCTGTATATAGTGGAGGAGCAGGGTTCACAGCAGCACAGAGTATATCAGTGTGCTGATCATTACAGGCTGTATATAATGGAGGAGCAGGGTTCACAGCAGCACAGAGGATTTGAGTGTTCTGATCATTACAGGCTGTATATAGTGGGGGAGCAGGGTTCACAGCAGCACAGAGTATATCAGTGTGCTGATCATTACAGGCTGTATATAGTGGAGGAGCAGGGTTCACAGCAGCACAGAGTATATCAGTGTGCTGATCATTACAGGCTGTATATAGTGGAGGAGCAGGGTTCACGGCAGCACAGAGTATATCAGTGTTCTGATCATTACAGGCTGTATATAGTGGAGGAGCAGGGTTCACAGCAGCACAGAGTATATCAGTGTGCTGATCATTACAGGCTGTATATAGTGGAGGAGCAGGGTTCACAGCAGTACAGAGTATATCAGTGTTCTGATCATTACAGGCTGTATATAGAAGAGGAGCAGGGTTCACAGCAGCACAGAGTATATCAGTGTTCTGATCATTACAGGCTGTATATAGTGGAGGAGCAGGGTTCACAGCAGTACAGAGTATATCAGTGTTCTGATCATTACAGGCTGTATATAGTGGAGGAGCAGGGTTCACAGCAGCACAGAGTATATCAGTGTGCTGATCATTACAGGCTGTATATAGTGGAGGAGCAGGGTTCACAGCAGCACAGAGTATATCAGTGTGTTGATCATTACAGGCTGTATATAGTGAAGGAGCAGGGTTCACAGCAGCACAGAGTATTTGAGTATTCTGATCATTACAGGCTGTATATAGTGGAGGAGCAGGGTTCACAGCAGCACAGAGTATATCAGTGTGCTGATCATTACAGGCTGTATATAGTGGGGGAGCAGGGTTCACAGCAGCACAGAGTATATCAGTGTTCTGATCATTACAGGCTGTATATAGCGGAGGAGCAGGGTTCACAGCAGCACAGAGTATATGAGTGTTCTGATCATTACAGGCTGTATATAGCGGAGGAGCAGGGTTCACAGCAGCACAGAGTATATCAGTGTTCTGATCATTACAGGCTGTATATAGTGGAGGAGCAGGGTTCACAGCAGCACAGAGTATATCAGTGTTCTGATCATTACAGGCTGTATATAGTGGAGGAGCAGGGTTCACAGCAGCACAGAGTATATCAGTGTTCTGATCATTACAGGCTGTATATAGTGGAGGAGCAGGGTTCACAGCAGCACAGAGTATATCAGTGTGCTGATCATTACAGGCTGTATGTAATGGAGGAGCAGGGTTCACAGCAGCACAGAGGATTTGAGTATTCTGATCATTACAGGCTGTATATAGTGGGGGAGCAGGGTTCACAGCAGCACAGAGTATATCAGTGTGCTGATCATTACAGGCTGTATATAATGGAGGAGCAGGGTTCACAGCAGCACAGAGGATTTGAGTATTCTGATCATTACAGGCTGTATATAGTGGGGGAGCAGGGTTCACAGCAGTACAGAGTATATCAGTGTTCTGATCATTACAGGCTGTATATAGTGGAGGAGCAGGGTTCACAGCAGCACAGAGTATATCAGTGTTCTGATCATTACAGGCTGTATATAGTGGGGGAGCAGGGTTCACAGCAGCACAGAGTATTTGAGTGTGTTGATCATTACAGGCTGTATATAGTGGAGGAGCAGGGTTCACAGCAGCACAGAGTATTTGAGTGTTCTGATCATTACAGGCTGTATATAGTGGAGGAGCAGGGTTCACAGCAGCACAGAGTATATCAGTGTTCTGATCATTACAGGCTGTATATAGTGGAGGAGCAGGGTTCACAGCAGCACAGAGTATATCAGTGTTCTGATCATTACAGGCTGTATATAATGGAGGAGCAGGGTTCACAGCAGCACAGAGTATTTGAGTATTCTGATCATTACAGGCTGTATATAGCGGAGGAGCAGGGTTCACAGCAGCACAGAGTATATCAGTGTTCTGATCATTACAGGCTGTATATAGTGGTGGAGCAGGGTTCACAGCAGCACAGAGTATATCAGTGTGCTGATCATTACAGGCTGTATATAGTGGAGGAGCAGGGTTCACAGCAGCACAGAGGATTTGAGTATTCTGATCATTACAGGCTGTATATAGAGGGGGAGCAGGGTTCACAGCAGTACAGAGTATATCAGTGTTCTGATCATTACAGGCTGTATATAGTGGAGGAGCAGGGTTCACAGCAGTACAGAGTATATCAGTGTTCTGATCATTACAGGCTGTATATAGTGGAGGAGCAGGGTTCACAGCAGCACAGAGTATATCAGTGTGTTGATCATTACAGGCTGTATATAGTGGAGGAGCAGGGTTCACAGCAGCACAGAGTATATCAGTGTTCTGATCATTACAGGCTGTATATAGTGGAGGAGCAGGGTTCACAGCAGCACAGAGTATATCAGTGTTCTGATCATTACAGGCTGTATATAGTGGAGGAGCAGGGTTCACAGCAGCACAGAGTATATCAGTGTTCTGATCATTACAGGCTGTATATAGTGGAGGAGCAGGGTTCACAGCAGTACAGAGTATATCAGTGTTCTGATCATTACAGGCTGTATATAGTGGAGGAGCAGGGTTCACAGCAGCACAGAGTATATCAGTGTTCTGATCATTACAGGCTGTATATAGTGGAGGAGCAGGGTTCACAGCAGCACAGAGTATATCAGTGTGCTGATCATTACAGGCTGTATATAGTGGAGGAGCAGGGTTCACAGCAGTACAGAGTATATCAGTGTTCTGATCATTACAGGCTGTATATAGTGGAGGAGCAGGGTTCACAGCAGCACAGAGTATATCAGTGTGCTGATCATTACAGGCTGTATATAGCGGAGGAGCAGGGTTCACAGCAGCACAGAGTATATCAGTGTGCTGATCATTACAGGCTGTATGTAATGGAGGAGCAGGGTTCACAGCAGCACAGAGGATTTGAGTATTCTGATCATTACAGGCTGTATATAGTGGGGGAGCAGGGTTCACAGCAGCACAGAGTATATCAGTGTGCTGATCATTACAGGCTGTATATAATGGAGGAGCAGGGTTCACAGCAGCACAGAGGATTTGAGTATTCTGATCATTACAGGCTGTATATAGTGGGGGAGCAGGGTTCACAGCAGTACAGAGTATATCAGTGTTCTGATCATTACAGGCTGTATATAGTGGAGGAGCAGGGTTCACAGCAGCACAGAGTATATCACTGTTCTGATCATTACAGGCTGTATATAGTGGAGGAGCAGGGTTCACAGCAGCACAGAGTATATCAGTGTTCTGATCATTACAGGCTGTATATAGTGGAGGAGCAGGGTTCACAGCAGCACAGAGGATTTGAGTGTGCTGATCATTACAGGCTGTATATAGTGGAGGAGCAGGGTTCACAGCAGCACAGAGTATATCAGTGTGCTGATCATTACAGGCTGTATATAGCGGAGGAGCAGGGTTCACAGCAGCACAGAGTATATCAGTGTGCTGATCATTACAGGCTGTATGTAATGGAGGAGCAGGGTTCACAGCAGCACAGAGTATATCAGTGTTCTGATCATTACAGGCTGTATATAGTGGAGGAGCAGGGTTCACAGCAGCACAGAGTATTTGAGTGTTCTGATCATTACAGGCTGTATATAGTGGTGGAGCAGGGTTCACAGCAGCACAGAGTATATCAGTGTTCTGATCATTACAGGCTGTATATAGTGGAGGAGCAGGGTTCACAGCAGCACAGAGTATATCAGTGTTCTGATCATTACAGGCTGTATATAATGGAGGAGCAGGGTTCACAGCAGCACAGAGTATATCAGTGTGCTGATCATTACAGGCTGTATATAATGGAGGAGCAGGGTTCACAGCAGCACAGAGTATATCAGTGTGCTGATCATTACAGGCTGTATATAGTGGAGGAGCAGGGTTCACAGCAGTACAGAGTATATCAGTGTGCTGATCATTACAGGCTGTATATAGCGGAGGAGCAGGGTTCACAGCAGCACAGAGTATATCAGTGTGCTGATCATTACAGGCTGTATATAGTGGAGGAGCAGGGTTCACAGCAGCACAGAGTATATCAGTGTTCTGATCATTACAGGCTGTATATAGTGGGGGAGCAGGGTTCACAGCAGCACAGAGTATATCAGTGTGCTGATCATTACAGGCTGTATATAGTGGAGGAGCAGGGTTCACAGCAGCACAGAGTATATCAGTGTGCTGATCATTACAGGCTGTATATAGTGGAGGAGCAGGGTTCACAGCAGCACAGAGTATATCAGTGTGCTGATCATTACAGGCTGTATATAGTGGAGGAGCAGGGTTCACAGCAGTACAGAGTATATCAGTGTTCTGATCATTACAGGCTGTATATAGTGGAGGAGCAGGGTTCACAGCAGCACAGAGTATATCAGTGTTCTGATCATTACAGGCTGTATATAGTGGAGGAGCAGGGTTCACAGCAGCACAGAGTATATCAGTGTGCTGATCATTACAGGCTGTATATAGTGGTGGAGCAGGGTTCACAGCAGCACAGAGTATATCAGTGTGCTGATCATTACAGGCTGTATATAGTGGAGGAGCAGGGTTCACAGCAGCACAGAGGATTTGAGTGTGCTGATCATTACAGGCTGTATATAGTGGAGGAGCAGGGTTCACAGCAGCACAGAGGATTTGAGTATTCTGATCATTACAGGCTGTATATAGTGGGGGAGCAGGGTTCACAGCAGTACAGAGTATATCAGTGTTCTGATCATTACAGGCTGTATATAGTGGGGGAGCAGGGTTCACAGCAGCACAGAGTATATCAGTGTGCTGATCATTACAGGCTGTATATAGTGGAGGAGCAGGGTTCACAGCAGCACAGAGTATATCAGTGTGCTGATCATTACAGGCTGTATATAGTGGAGGAGCAGGGTTCACAGCAGCACAGAGTATATCAGTGTGCTGATCATTACAGGCTGTATATAGTGGAGGAGCAGGGTTCACAGCAGCACAGAGTATATCAGTGTGCTGATCATTACAGGCTGTATATAGTGGAGGAGCAGGGTTCACAGCAGTACAGAGTATATCAGTGTTCTGATCATTACAGGCTGTATATAGTGGAGGAGCAGGGTTCACAGCAGCACAGAGTATATCAGTGTTCTGATCATTACAGGCTGTATATAGTGGAGGAGCAGGGTTCACAGCAGCACAGAGTATATCAGTGTGCTGATCATTACAGGCTGTATATAGTGGAGGAGCAGGGTTCACAGCAGTACAGAGTATATCAGTGTTCTGATCATTACAGGCTGTATATAGAAGAGGAGCAGGGTTCACAGCAGCACAGAGTATATCAGTGTTCTGATCATTACAGGCTGTATATAGTGGAGGAGCAGGGTTCACAGCAGTACAGAGTATATCAGTGTTCTGATCATTACAGGCTGTATATAGAAGAGGAGCAGGGTTCACAGCAGCACAGAGTATATCAGTGTTCTGATCATTACAGGCTGTATATAGTGGAGGAGCAGGGTTCACAGCAGCACAGAGTATATCAGTGTGCTGATCATTACAGGCTGTATATAGTGGAGGAGCAGGGTTCACAGCAGCACAGAGTATATCAGTGTGCTGATCATTACAGGCTGTATATAGTGGGGGAGCAGGGTTCACAGCAGCACAGAGTATATCAGTGTTCTGATCATTACAGGCTGTATATAGCGGAGGAGCAGGGTTCACAGCAGCACAGAGTATATGAGTGTTCTGATCATTACAGGCTGTATATAGCGGAGGAGCAGGGTTCACAGCAGCACAGAGTATATCAGTGTTCTGATCATTACAGGCTGTATATAGTGGTGGAGCAGGGTTCACAGCAGCACAGAGTATATCAGTGTGCTGATCATTACAGGCTGTATATAGTGGAGGAGCAGGGTTCACAGCAGCACAGAGGATCTGAGTATTCTGATCATTACAGGCTGTATATAGTGGGGGAGCAGGGTTCACAGCAGTACAGAGTATATCAGTGTTCTGATCATTACAGGCTGTATATAGTGGAGGAGCAGGGTTCACAGCAGTACAGAGTATATCAGTGTTCTGATCATTACAGGCTGTATATAGTGGAGGAGCAGGGTTCACAGCAGCACAGAGTATATCAGTGTGCTGATCATTACAGGCTGTATATAGCGGAGGAGCAGGGTTCACAGCAGCACAGAGTATATCAGTGTGCTGATCATTACAGGCTGTATGTAATGGAGGAGCAGGGTTCACAGCAGCACAGAGGATTTGAGTATTCTGATCATTACAGGCTGTATATAGTGGGGGAGCAGGGTTCACAGCAGCACAGAGTATATCAGTGTGCTGATCATTACAGGCTGTATATAATGGAGGAGCAGGGTTCACAGCAGCACAGAGGATTTGAGTATTCTGATCATTACAGGCTGTATATAGTGGGGGAGCAGGGTTCACAGCAGTACAGAGTATATCAGTGTTCTGATCATTACAGGCTGTATATAGTGGAGGAGCAGGGTTCACAGCAGCACAGAGTATATCAGTGTTCTGATCATTACAGGCTGTATATAGTGGAGGAGCAGGGTTCACAGCAGCACAGAGTATATCAGTGTTCTGATCATTACAGGCTGTATATAGTGGAGGAGCAGGGTTCACAGCAGCACAGAGTATATCAGTGTGCTGATCATTACAGGCTGTATATAGCGGAGGAGCAGGGTTCACAGCAGCACAGAGTATATCAGTGTGCTGATCATTACAGGCTGTATATAGTGGAGGAGCAGGGTTCACAGCAGCACAGAGTATTTGAGTGTTCTGATCATTACAGGCTGTATATAGTGGTGGAGCAGGGTTCACAGCAGCACAGAGTATATCAGTGTTCTGATCATTACAGGCTGTATATAGTGGAGGAGCAGGGTTCACAGCAGCACAGAGTATATCAGTGTTCTGATCATTACAGGCTGTATATAATGAAGGAGCAGGGTTCACAGCAGCACAGAGTATATCAGTGTTCTGATCATTACAGGCTGTATATAGTGGAGGAGCAGGGTTCACAGCAGCACAGAGTATATCAGTGTGCTGATCATTACAGGCTGTATATAATGGAGGAGCAGGGTTCACAGCAGCACAGAGTATATCAGTGTTCTGATCATTACAGGCTGTATATAGTGGAGGAGCAGGGTTCACAGCAGCACAGAGTATATCAGTGTGCTGATCATTACAGGCTGTATATAGTGCAGGAGCAGGGTTCACAGCAGTACAGAGTATATCAGTGTGCTGATCATTACAGGCTGTATATAGCGGAGGAGCAGGGTTCACAGCAGCACAGAGTATATCAGTGTGCTGATCATTACAGGCTGTATATAGTGGAGGAGCAGGGTTCACAGCAGCACAGAGTATATCAGTGTGCTGATCATTACAGGCTGTATATAGTGGAGGAGCAGGGTTCACAGCAGCACAGAGTATATCAGTGTTCTGATCATTACAGGCTGTATATAGTGGGGGAGCAGGGTTCACAGCAGCACAGAGTATATCAGTGTGCTGATCATTACAGGCTGTATATAGTGGAGGAGCAGGGTTCACAGCAGCACAGAGTATATCAGTGTGCTGATCATTACAGGCTGTATATAGTGGAGGAGCAGGGTTCACAGCAGTACAGAGTATATCAGTGTGCTGATCATTACAGGCTGTATATAGTGGAGGAGCAGGGTTCACAGCAGTACAGAGTATATCAGTGTGCTGATCATTACAGGCTGTATATAGTGGAGGAGCAGGGTTCACAGCAGCACAGAGTATATCAGTGTTCTGATCATTACAGGCTGTATATAGTGGAGGAGCAGGGTTCACAGCAGCACAGAGTATATC
Organism: Hyla sarda; assembly: GCF_029499605.1. NCBI lineage: Eukaryota > Metazoa > Chordata > Amphibia > Anura > Hylidae > Hyla > Hyla sarda. Next base: position 443,767,563 of record NC_079191.1, on the reverse strand, counting down.
AGTGTTCTGATCATTACAGGCTGTATATAGTGGAGGAGCAGGGTTCACAGCAGCACAGAGTATATCAGTGTGCTGATCATTACAGGCTGTATATAGTGGAGGAGCAGGGTTCACAGCAGCACAGAGTATATCAGTGTTCTGATCATTACAGGCTGTATATAGTGGAGGAGCAGGGTTCACAGCAGCACAGAGTATATCAGTGTTCTGATCATTACAGGCTGTATATAGTGGAGGAGCAGGGTTCACAGCAGCACAGAGTATATCAGTGTGCTGATCATTACAGGCTGTATATAGTGGAGGAGCAGGGTTCACAGCAGCACAGAGGATTTGAGGAGAGGATCGCAGGAGAGGCAGCGGAGGGATCATGTTCGGTTCTGACACCTGTTGCTGGAGATGTTGAGGTTGGTCATGTGACACTCTGGCTGAACCTATTTACATATATGCTAATGAGCAGAATTGGAATACAATCTACTTCCTCATGTTACTTCTCATGTCTTACGCTGATCGTGATGGACGAGGATTTCCCTTGTGCTGTCAGACGGTTCCGCTCTCTGTGGTCACATATGTCTGTGCATGAGTTAGTCAGTGACTACAATTTATCATGACTGTTACTCACAGGAGAAGCTGTCATCACCATCATCATCATCACTATCAACATCACAATCATCACCATCATCATCATCACAATCATCATCACAATCATCACCACAATCATCACCATCATCATCATCACAATCATCATCACAATCATCATCATCATCATCACAATCATCACCATCATCACAATCATCACCATCATCATCATCATCACAATCATCACCATCATCATCATCACAATCATCATCACAATCATCATCATCATCATCATCACAATCATCACCATCATCATCATCACAATCATCACCATCATCATCATCACAATCATCATCACAATCATCATCATCATCATCACAATCATCACCATCATCACAATCATCACCATCATCATCATCATCACAATCATCACCATCATCATCATCACAATCATCATCACAATCATCATCATCATCATCATCACAATCATCACCATCATCATCATCACAATCATCACCATCATCACCATCACAATCATCATCACCATCATCATCACAATCATCATTACTATCATCATCACTATCATCATCATCATCATCACTATCATGATCACAATCATCTTCACATTTATCATCACTACCATCATCACCATAACTATTATCATCACAATCATAATCATCACTATCATCATCATCACAATCATCATCATCATCACAATCATCATCATCATCATCATCACCATCATCACAATCATCATCATCATAATCATTATCACTATCGTCATCACTATCATCATCCTCATCATCATCTTCACTATTATCATCATCATCATCACTATAGTCATCATCACTATTGTCATCATCACCATCATCATCACTACCATCATCACTATCATCACCCCAATCATCATCAACACTATCATCATTATTACTAGTGTTGAGCGGCATAGGCCATATTCGAATTCGCGAATATTCGCGGATATATGGACGAATATTCGTCATATATTCGCGAATATTCGCATATTCGTTATATTCTCGTTTTATTTTCGCATATGCGAAAATCCGCGTATGCGAAAATCAACATATGCGAATATTAGCATATACAAAATTAACATATGCGAAAAAATTTTGCACGCCAGTCTCACACAGTAGTATTAGAGCCTTCTTTACACCACACAAGCTGGAAGCAGAGAGGGGTGATCACTGTCATGTGTACTGTGAAAAAAAAAACGAAAAAAATAAAAATAAATATTCGTAATTACGAATATATAGCGCTATATTCGCAAAATTCTCAAATTCGCGAATATGCGATATTCGCGAATAATATTCGAATTGCGAATATTCGTGAGCAACACTAATTATTACCAACATCATCATCATCATCACTATCATCATCACCATCATTATCACAATCATCCTTATTACTATTATCATCACTATCACCATCATTACCAACATCATCATGGTCTTTATCATCATCATCACCATTTCCAACATCATCATCAACTTTTTTCAACGGTTTTCAGTCCAGCCACAAAACCGGATATGAGGCAAAAATGAGTCACTATCTGAGCGGAGTCACTATCTGAGCGGAGTCACTATCTGAGCGGAGTCACTATCTGAGCGGAGTCACTATCTGAGCGGAGTCACTATCTGAGCGGAGTCACAATCTGAGCGGAGTCACTATCTGAGCGGAGTCACAATCTGAGCGGAGTCACTATCTGAGCGGAGTCACTATCTGAGCGGAGTCACTATCTGAGCGGAGTCACTATCTGAGCGGAGTCACTATCTGAGCGGAGTCACTATCTGAGCGGAGTCACTATCTGAGCGGAGTCACAATCTGAGCGGACTCACTATCTGAGCGGAGTCACTATCTGAGCGGAGTCACTATCTGAGCGGAGTCACTATCTGAGCGGAGTCACTATCTGAGCGGAGTCACTATCTGAGCGGAGTCACTATCTGAGTGGACTCACTATCTGAGCGGAGTCACTATCTGACCGGACTCACTATCTGAGCGGAGTCACTATCTGAGCGGAGTCACTATCTGAGCGGAGTCACTATCTGAGCGGAGTCACTATCTGAGCGGAGTCACTATCTGAGCGGAGTCACTATCTGAGCGGACTCACTATCTGAGCGGAGTCACTATTTGACCGGACTCATTATCTGAGTAGAGTCACTATCTGATCATATATATATATTACCTACAAGCCTAGCGGCTAATCCAAAACTCAATTATATACCTACAAAAATTAGCCCAGAAAAAATTATTTTATGTAACCAACATCTCTTTATTAATCACAATCAATAACAATAGGTAGAAAAAACCCATAAAAAATACCCACCCTTAAAAATGCCCCCCCACACACACACACAAAGGCAGGATGTGGGGAACCCAATATATGGATACAATAGAAATGTACAGTATCCCTATCAGCATGCCATCATATAATGATTAGATCAAGTACTGTACCTGTCGGTAGCATGCTGAACACGTCCCCAAACGCTCCTACCACCTCGACACGTGTTTCGGGCAATCCCTTTCTCAAGAGGCTCATGGGAGTGAGGAACTGATGGCCCTTTATGCTGCATGCCCTCCAATGGCGCATGAGAGCGGTCCAACGCCGCGCGACTTCCGGGCGGCGTCATTGGCGGAAGTATGTCATAATGACAACATCCGCCAATACTGACTGCCGAACGAAAGATCGCGCTACGTCGGAACCACGCGCATGCGCACCGGGCAACACATAGTTATAATGAGGAATAGTCGCAAATGAGGAGCTGTTCAGCATCCCATCGACAGGTAGGTAAACCAAAGGGGAGACACAAACATATGTATATTCTAATCCCTTTATACAACCTATAATCTATTAATAACAATAATATAGAATCACTAAACATTGGCGTCACATATACGAACTAATAATTAATGTATTTTTCTATGTTCTTAATTATCCAAAAAGTTAAATATCTATCTTTTTCCATTGTCCTTTTTTTCTTTTATTCCCCTTATCTTTTTCATTCATTATACCACCTCCACATTATTGTATTATATATGTTATTATGATAATCCATCATCACATCTTACCCCTATAAACAGTATGCCAAACCTTCATGGCCCCTCTTCATTGTCCCTCAAACAGTGAACATAGCATAATGGATACTGTTCAAAACTATGGAGTGGTGAATAAAAGTACCCATGGAGATAACACTACCCCCCCCCCCCCCACCCCCATTACACAACCCTGTGATCTCCACACTTACCCCTGTGTTAATAATAAAATGATACTAGTAAGAGGGCCACAGACCCATTAATATGTGTGATTACTAGAAAAATTATAGCTGTGTACCCACTATAGTGGACTATAAAATTGTTTATATACCCCAAGTGTTTAAATTATATACTCTAAGTGTATATATTATGTACATGATCAACCCTCTCACCCTATAGTGTACTCCAAAACTCTCCCCTCCCCCCCTTTCCCCCCAAAAAAACAACCATACCCCACACAAACCCCCCCCCCCCTTCCCCCCCCCTTTTTACACACACACACACCGTCCTACCACACCATGATACACATCCAAAATACACCCATCGTCCATGAGACCCTATACCATCCAAATTAAATACAAGATCAAGTTGGGTGCATCCCAATCCTCTAACAATACCCCACCATATACATACACCAAATAGCCAATCCAAATAACATGTAGTAAATTCCTATTTGTGTAGTGTCCATAATGATATAGTCCACTCCACAGTCCTGTTGAGGGCCCACAATCATATCCGTGCGGTTCAATGAGAGAGCATATTGATGTATATAAATTCATGCTTCTTCCCTCCTTCTATATGAAATTCTTTAACTTCTTTTTCTTCCATATGTTGTGTCGATCCTCCTACGACAATCCTCCATAAATCATCACTCCTCACAAAGGGCACAGCAATACCTCGATTAAAAGAAACAATATTTAAAACCATAGCAGATTACAAAAAGGGAGAGAAACTCAGGTGCTCGTTGAGTCCCCTAGGGGACATTGTGTCTAATTTAACAATCCATTTAGTCTCTTTGCGTAAGAGGGCTCTGGTAGCATCACCACCCCTATTTCCCATATATATTCTGTCAATTCCCTTTACTCTCAAAAGTCTCCAATTTGATTGGTGCAAGGCTTTAAAGTGTCTCGCTAGTGGCTTACCACGTAGCCCACCTTCATCCCTCCTGTTCTCATGTGCTGAATTTTTAATGTCTTTGATGTGCTCCATCACGCGCACTCGCAACTCTCGAGTTGTCATGCCCACATAGATCTTATTACATGGGCAGCGCGCGTGGTAGACCACACCAGAGACTCCACAGTTGACATTATGGACAATTCTATACTGATGCGTACCATCCTGATCAGAAAAATTCTGTGTCCTTTCCATTACAGTACAAGCCCCACATTTCCCACATGGGTAATTTCCTCAGGGTGGGCCCCTGGACCCAAACGGGTGTTGTCTTATTCTCTGAGGGATGTAATGACTTGTTACCAGAAGGTCCCTAAGATTAGGGGCTCTTCTTGATGTCATCAATGGTCTCCCGGGTAACAACTGCCTCAATTTGTTGTCACTGCGCAAAATATGCCAGTGACGCGAAAGTATGTTCCTCATGCCCGACCATTGTTTATTGAAACGTGAAATGAATCTTGTATGTCCACTATTTACATCCTCCCTCCTTTCCTTTTTAGTCAATAACCTCTGTCTTGGCATTTGTCTAACTTTGATCCATTCCTGTACTACCTCATTCCGTGAATATCCCCTCCTTGAAAATCGATCAACCATGTCACCTGCCTGCCTATCAAATAGAACATCATTGGAACATATCCGTTTGGCACGTATAAGCTGGCCACGTGGTATTGCCCCCACTACATGTGGTGGGTGGAAAGAGTTTGCCCTGAGATAGGAATTGACGGAGGTGTCCTTTCTATAGATGTCAGTGGAGATTGTTCCTTCTACATCAAAGGATAACTTTACATCCAAAAAATCTATATTGGTGCGACTCCATTTGCTAGTTAACCTTACATTCATGGTGTTATCCTGTAGGTACCTCAAAAACCTTTCCAAGTCGCCCGTCGATCCCTGCCATACAAAGATTATGTCGTCTATAAAACGACGCCACATGATGACGGACTGCATGCATGTCTGCTCACCATTCTGGATCATCGCTCTTTCCCAGTACCCCATGAATAAATTAGCGTATGGGGGAGCACAAGGCGCCCCCATCGCGGTGCCACTAATCTGTAAATAAAATTTGTCACAAAAAACAAAAAAATTGTGTCGTAAAACAAATTCCAATAACTCCAAAAGTAAATCAATCAACTGTAAAGAAAGATTGCTGGTACTGAGAAAGAATTTGCATGCACGCAGTCCGTCATCATGCGCAATAGATGTATATAGTGACTCCACGTCACTTGTCACGATAACCATATCATCCTCCAATTTCATCCCCTCAAAACTTTTAAGGACATCAGTGGAGTCACGTAAGTAGGATGGCAGGGATTCGACGAGCGTCTTCAGATGGAAATCCAAGAATTGGCACACCACCTCCGTCAAGCTCCCAATCCCTGATATTATAGGGTGCCCAGGGGGACATGTTAAGCTCTTATGTACTTTTGGTAAGAGATAGAGGGTTGGTATCCTAGGATGCTGTACATATAAGCCATCTCTAGTCCTCTTCGATAATGTGCCCTCCTGGACAGCCCTATCAAAAATATTACAGAGCCTACTCTGGAATAGTGACATGGGATTACTGGGTAGTGCACGATACACATGAGTATCGCTAAGTTGACGTCTGGCTTCCTTTTCGTATAGGTCACATGGCCAGACCACCACGTTCCCACCTTTGTCCGCAGGTTTAAAGATAACATCCCCTAATTTTCTTAATTGTTTAAGTGCCACACGTTCGGCACTGGTAAGATTGTCCCAGCGTCGTCCATGTAACGCTCTAAAATCCTCTGATACCAATCTAACAAATACCTCAACCTGCGGACAAAGTGAGAAGGGTGGAAAGGTCGTAGACTTCTTTTTTATACCCTCTGGGATTGGGTCACTATCCTCTCCTTGGGCTTCCCTCCATAATTCCTCTAAAACAGCTAAAACCTGTATATCATCAGGCGGCAAAGGTCCCATCTCATCGTTCTTATGATACCTCCTCAATATAATTTTCCGAGCGAAGAGATGGAGATCCTTTATCGCCTCAAAATAGTCAAAATCAATTGCTGGGGAGAAGGTAAGGCCCTTCGATAATACCTCTATTTGTTCAGTTGTGAGTACATGTGTTACGCCGAGCGCTCCGGGTCCCCGTTCCTCCCCGGAGCGCTCGCCTCATCCTCGTTGCTGCAGCGCCCCGGTCAGATCCACTGACCGGGTGCGCTGCGGTACCGCCTCCAGCCGGGATGCGATTCGCGATGCGGGTGGCGCCCGCTCGCGATGCGCACCCCGGTCCCCGTACCTGACTCGCTCTCCGTCGGTCCTGTCCCGGCGCGCGCGGCCCCGCTCCCTAGGGCGCGCGCGCGCCGGGTCTCTGCAATTTAAAGGGCCAGTGCACCAATGTTGGTGCCTGGCCCAATCTTCCCAATTACCAATTAGTGTGATCACCTGTGTACTTCCCTATATTACCTCACTTCCCCTGCACTCCCTTGCCGGATCTTGTTGCCTTAGTGCCTAGTGAAAGCGTTCCCTTGTCTGTTCCTAGCCCGTGTTCCTGACCTCCTGCCGTTGCCCCTGACTACGATCCTTGCTGCCTGCCTCGACCTTCTGCTACGTCCGACCTTGCTTCTGCCTACTCCCTTGTACCTCGCCTATCTTCAGTATCTTCAGCAGTCAGAGAGGTGAGCCGTTGCTAGTGGATACGACCTGGTCACTACCGCCGCAGCAAGACCATCCCGCTTTGCGGCGGGCTCTGGTGAAAACCTGTAGTGGCTTAGAACCGGTCCACTAGCGCGGTCCTCGCCAATCCCTCTCTGGCACAGAGGATCCACCTCCTGCCAGCCGGCATCGTGACAGTAGATCCGGCCATGGATCCCGCTGAAGATCCTACACTGGTCGCCCAGCTAGCCCTAAAGATCGCCCAACGAGATCAACAGCTGGCATACTTGACCTCCGAGGCACTGCGTATTCAGTCACAGATACAGCAGCTGCAGATACAGCAACAGCTACAGCTGCAACTACCATCTCCTCCGCCGGCTCCTGCAACTCCTCCGCAGCAACCGGCCGTTCCTAACCCCTGCTTGTCCCTGCCGGACAAATTTGGCGTAAAGATCGCCCAACGAGATCAACAGCTGGCATACTTGATCTCCGAGACACAGCGTCTTCAGTCACAGTTACAGCAGCTGCTGCCGCAGATACAGCAACTTCAGTCACAGCAGCTGCTGCCGCAGATACAGCAACTTCAGTCACAGCTACAGCTGCAACAACCATCTCCTCCGCCGGCTCCTGCAACTCCTCCGCAGCAACCGGCCGTTCTTAACCCCTGCTTGTCCCTGCCGGACAAGTTTGATGGGGACCGCAATGATTCTGCCACAGCCACAGTCCAGTCCTTCTTCGCTGAGGTCCGTGGTGTCTTCGAGGAGCCTGCCCGAGCTTCTTCTGCCGAGATTGCCCTGCTGAACCTGGAACAGGGTGTTTCTTCCATTGGCGAGTACGCCATTCAGTTCCGTGCTCTTGCTTACGAGTTGTCCTGGAATAGTGAGGTTCTCTGCGCGACCTTTAAAAAAGGCCTATCCAGCAACATTAAAGATGTTCTGGCCGCACGAGAGACTCCTGCTGACCTACATGAACTCATTCATCTTGCCACTCGCATTGACATGCGTTCTTCCGGATGGCGTCTGGAGCTCCGCCTGGATATGGACTTTGTTCGCACGAAGCGTTTTTTCTCCCCGGCTCCTCTCTCCTCTGGTCCTCTGCAATCCGTTCCTGTGCTTCCCGCCGCGGAGGCTATGCAAGTTGACCGGTCTCGCTTGACACCTCAAGAGAGGACACGACGCCGCATGGAGAATCTTTGCCTGTACTATGCCGGTACCGAACACTTCCTGAAGGATTGTCCTATCCGTCCTCCCCGCCTGGAAAGACGTACGCTGACTCCGCACAAAGGTGACACAGTTCTTGATGTCAACTCTGCTTCTCCACGCCTTACTGTGCCTGTGCGGATATCTGCCTCTACCTTCTCCTTCTCTACTATGGTCTCCTTGGATTCCGGATCTGCAGGAAAAATTTTTTTGGCCTCTCTTATCAACAGGTTCTACGTCCCTGTGACCAGTCTCGCCAGACCCCTCTACATCTATTGTATTAACAATAAAAGATTGGACTGTCTCATGCGTTTCCGCACAGAACCCCTCCTAATGTGCATCGGACCTCATCACGGAAAAATTTACTTTTTTTTCCTCAGGTTCTTTGGCCCCAAGAAGAGGGGGAGACCCAAGGGGGGGGGTACTGTTACGCCGAGCGCTCCGGGTCCCCGTTCCTCCCCGGAGCGCTCGCCTCATCCTCGTTGCTGCAGCGCCCCGGTCAGATCCACTGACCGGGTGCGCTGCGGTACCGCCTCCAGCCGGGATGCGATTCGCGATGCGGGTGGCGCCCGCTCGCGATGCGCACCCCGGTCCCCGTACCTGACTCGCTCTCCGTCGGTCCTGTCCCGGCGCGCGCGGCCCCGCTCCCTAGGGCGCGCGCGCGCCGGGTCTCTGCAATTTAAAGGGCCAGTGCACCAATGTTGGTGCCTGGCCCAATCTTCCCAATTACCAATTAGTGTGATCACCTGTGTACTTCCCTATATTACCTCACTTCCCCTGCACTCCCTTGCCGGATCTTGTTGCCTTAGTGCCTAGTGAAAGCGTTCCCTTGTCTGTTCCTAGCCCGTGTTCCTGACCTCCTGCCGTTGCCCCTGACTACGATCCTTGCTGCCTGCCTCGACCTTCTGCTACGTCCGACCTTGCTTCTGCCTACTCCCTTGTACCTCGCCTATCTTCAGTATCTTCAGCAGTCAGAGAGGTGAGCCGTTGCTAGTGGATACGACCTGGTCACTACCGCCGCAGCAAGACCATCCCGCTTTGCGGCGGGCTCTGGTGAAAACCTGTAGTGGCTTAGAACCGGTCCACTAGCGCGGTCCTCGCCAATCCCTCTCTGGCACAGAGGATCCACCTCCTGCCAGCCGGCATCGTGACAACATGTTTAGACAGATTAATTACCTTTAGCGCCTCCGTCTGTTCCTCTGATGTTGAGGGGTCACCTGCCGTTGTCTTTCTCTCAGAGTCCGGGTGGTAACCGGTGGGTTGTTGATAACCTCCCCCTCGCCCTCGTCGGGCGTGCGTCTGTCTAAAAAACGGTTCCCCATTGTACTCCGTACAGACGAGAAAGAGGATGAACGGGATAGTGGCCGTCCATTTCCAGGTTTTTGCCATTTATATACAGTATTGTTGATCAGACTTACTATCTGAGCGGAGTAAAAATCTGACCGGACTCACTATCTGATCGGACTCATTATCTGAGCGGAGACACTATCTGAACGGACTCACTATCTGAACAGACTCACTATCTGATCAGACTCACTATGTGAGCGGAGTCACTATCTGACAGCACTCAATATCTGATCGGACTCAGTATCTGATCTGACTCACTATCTGACCGGACTCACTATATAATTGGGCTCACTATCTGATTGTACTCAGTATCTGATCGGACTCATTATCTGAACGGACTCACTATCTGAAGAGACTCACTATGTGAGCGGAGTCACTATCTGACAGCACTCAATATCTGATCGGACTCAGTATCTGACCGGACTCAGTATCTGACCGGACTCACTATCTGATCGGACTCACTATCTGAACGTACTCAGTATCTGACCGGACTCAGTATCTGACCGGACTCCCTATCTGAGCAGAGTCACTATCTGAGTGGGCTCACTATCTGATTGGACTCACTATCTGACCGGACTCACTATCTGATTGGACTCATTATCTGATCGGACTCACTATCTGATCTGACTCACTATCTGACCGGACTCAGTATCTGATCGGACTCACTATCTGAGTGGACTCACTATCTGATCAGACTCACTATCTGAGCGGACTGGCTATCTGATCGGACTCACTATCTGACCGGTCTCGCTATCTGATCGGACTCACTATCTGATCGGACTCACTATCTGAGTGGACTCACTATCTGATTTGACTCACTGTCTGACCGGACTCACTATCTGATTGGACTCACAATCTGATCGGACTCACTATCTGATTGGACTCACTATCTGAGTGGACTCACTATCTGATCGGACTCACTATCTGACCGGACTCACTATCTGATCGGACTCACTATCTGATCTGATTGACTATCTGACCGGACTCACTATCTGATCGGACTCACTATCTGAGTGGACTCACTATCTGATCGGACTCACTATCTGACCGGTCTCACTATCTGATCGGGCTCACTATCTGATCGGACTCACTATCTGACCGGACTCACTATCTGATCGGACTCACTATGTGATTGGACTCACTATCTGACCGGACTCACTATATATCTGAGTGGACTCCCTATCTGAGCAGAGTCACTATCTGAGTGGACTCACTATCTGATCAGACTCACTATCTGACCGGACTCACTATCTGATTGGACTCATTATCTGATCGGACTCACTATCTGATCTGACTCACTATCTGACCGGACTCACTATCTGATCAGACTAACTATCTGACCGGTCTCACTATCTGACCGGACTCACTATCTGATCGGACTCACCATCTGATTGGACTCACTATCTGACCGGACTCACTATCTGATCTGACTCACTATCTGACCGGACTCACTATCAGATCGGACTCCCTATCTGACCGGTCTCACTATCTGATCGGACTCTGATAGGAGTCACCATCTGACCGGACTCTCTATCTGACCGGACTCACTATCTGATCGGACTCTCTATCTGACCGGACTCACTATCTGACCGGACTCACTATCTGACCGGACTCACTATCTGATCAGACTCACTATGTGATTGGACTCACTATCTGATTGGACTAACTATCTGATCGGACTCACTATCTGATCTGACTCACTATCTGTTCGGACTCACTATCTGTTCGGACTCACTATCTGATCTGACTCACTATCTGATCTGACTCACTATCTGATCGGACTCGATATCTGAGTGGACTCAATATCTGAGCAGAGTCACTATCTGAGTGGACTCATTATCTGAGTGGACTCACTATCTGATCGGACTCACTATCTAACCGGACTCACTATCTGATCGGACTCAATATCTGAGTGGACTCCCTATCTGAGCAGAGTCACTATCTGATCGGACTCCCTATTTGATCGCACTCACTATGTGATTGGACTCACTATCTGATCGGACTAACTATCTGTTCAGACTCACTATCTGATCTGACTCACTATCTGATCTGACTCACTAACTGATCGGACTCAATATCTGAGTGGACTCAATATCTGAGCAGAGTCACTATCTGAGTGGGCTCACTATCTGATCGGACTCACTATCTGACCGGACTCACTATCTGATTGGACTCATTATCTGATCGGACTCACTATCTGACCGGACTCACTATCTGATCGGACTCACTATCTGATTGGACTCACAATCTGACCGGTCTCACTATCTGACCGGACTCACTATCTGATTGGACTCACAATTTGACCGGACTCACTATCTGATCGGACTCAATATCTGAGTGGACTCCCTATCTGAGCAAAGTCACTATCTGAGTGGACTCATTATCTGAGTGGACTCACTATCTGATCGGACTCACTATCTGACCGGACTCACTATCTGATAGGACTCAATATCTGAGTGGACTCCCTATCTTAGCAGAGTCACTATCTGATCGGACTCCCTATTTGATCGCACTCACTCTCTGACCGGACTCACTATCTGACTGGACTCACTATCTGATCGGACTCACTATCTGACCGGTCTCACTATCTGATCGGACTCTGATAGGAGTCCCCATCTGACCGGACTCTCTATCTGACCAGACTCACTATCTGATCGGACTCTCTATCTGACCGGACTCACTATCTGACCGGACTCACTATCTGATCGGACTCACTATCTGATCGGACTCACTATCTGATCGGACTCACTATCTAATTGGACTCACTATCTGACCGGTCTCACTATCTGATCGGACTCACTATCTGATCGGACTCTGATAGGAGTCCCCATCTGACCGGACTCTCTATCTGACGAGACTCACTATCTGATCGGACTCTCTATCTGACCAGACTCACTATCTGACCGGACTCACTATCTGATCGGACTCACTATCTGATCGGACTCACTATCTGATCGGACTCACTATCTGATCGGACTCACTATCTGATTGGACTCACTATCTGATCGGACTCACTATCTGATCGGACTCACTATCTGACCGGACTCACTATCTGAGCGGGCTCACTATCTGATCGGACTCAATATCTGACCGGACTCACTATCTGACCGGACTCACTATCTGACCGGACTCACTATCTGATCGGACTCAATATCTGAGTGGACTCCCTATCTGAGCAGAGTCACTATCTGAGTGGGCTCACTATCTGATCGGACTCACTATGTGATTGGACTCACTATCTGACCGGACTCACTATATATCTGAGTGGACTCGCTATCTGAGCAGAGTCACTTTCTAAGTGGGCTCACTATCTGACCGGACTCACTATCTGACCCGACTCACTATCTGATTGGACTCATTATCTGATCAGACTCACTATCTGATCGGACTCACTATCTGATCGGACTCACTATCTGACCGGACTCACTATCTGACCGGACTCACTATCTGATCGGACTCAAAATCTGAGTGGACACCCTATCTGAGCAGAGTCACTATCTGAGTGGGCTAACCATCTGATCGGACTCACTATCTGCCCAAACTCACTATCTGATTGGACTCATTATCTGAGTGGACTCACTATCTGATCGGACTCACTATCTGATCAGACTCAATATCTGAGTTGACTCACTATCTGATCGGACTCAAAATCTGAGTGGACTCCCTATCTGAGCAGAGTCACTATCTGAGTGGGCTCACCATCTGATCGGACTCACTATCTGCCCGGATTCACTATCTGATTGGACTCATTATCTGAGTGGACTCACTATCTGACCGGACTCACTATCTGATCAGACTCAATATCTGAGTTGACTCACTATCTGACCGGACTCTCTATCTGACCGGACTCTCTATCTGACCGGACTCACTATCTGATCGGACTCTCTATCTGACTGGACTCACTATCTGATCGGACTCACTATCTGATCGGACTCACTATCTGATCGGACTCACTATCTGATCTGACTCACTATCTGACCGGACTCACTATCTGACCGGACTCACTATATATCTGAGTGGACTCGCTATCTGAGCAGAGTCACTTTCTAAGTGGGCTCACTATCTGACCGGACTCACTATCTGACCCGACTCACTATCTGATTGGACTCATTATCTGATCAGACTCACTATCTGATCGGACTCACTATCTGATCGGACTCACTATCTGACCGGACTCACTATCTGACCGGACTCACTATCTGATCGGACTCAAAATCTGAGTGGACACCCTATCTGAGCAGAGTCACTATCTGAGTGGGCTAACCATCTGATCGGACTCACTATCTGCCCAAACTCACTATCTGATTGGACTCATTATCTGAGTGGACTCACTATCTGATCGGACTCACTATCTGATCAGACTCAATATCTGAGTTGACTCACTATCTGATCGGACTCAAAATCTGAGTGGACTCCCTATCTGAGCAGAGTCACTATCTGAGTGGGCTCACCATCTGATCGGACTCACTATCTGCCCGGATTCACTATCTGATTGGACTCATTATCTGAGTGGACTCACTATCTGACCGGACTCACTATCTGATCAGACTCAATATCTGAGTTGACTCACTATCTGACCGGACTCTCTATCTGACCGGACTCTCTATCTGACCGGACTCACTATCTGATCGGACTCTCTATCTGACTGGACTCACTATCTGATCGGACTCACTATCTGATCGGACTCACTATCTGATCGGACTCACTATCTGATCTGACTCACTATCTGACCGGACTCACTATCTGACCGGACTCACTATCTGATCGGACTCACTATCTGACCGGACTCGCTATCTGAGCGGACTCACTATCTGATCAGACTCACTATCTGAGCAGGGTCAACATTTGAGTGGGCTCACTATCCGACCGGACTCTCTATCTGACCGGACTCACTATCTGACCGGACTCACTATCTGATCGGACTCACTATCTGATTGGACTCACTATCTGATCTGACTCACTATCTGACCGGACTCACTATCTGATCGGACTCACTATCTGATCTGACTCACTATCTGACCGGACTCACTATCTGACCGGACTCACTATATATCTGAGTGGACTCGCTATCTGAGCAGAGTCACTTTCTAAGTGGGCTCACTATCTGACCGGACTCACTATCTGACCCGACTCACTATCTGATTGGACTCATTATCTGATCAGACTCACTATCTGATCGGACTCACTATCTGATCGGACTCACTATCTGACCGGACTCACTATCTGACCGGACTCACTATCTGATCGGACTCAAAATCTGAGTGGACACCCTATCTGAGCAGAGTCACTATCTGAGTGGGCTAACCATCTGATCGGACTCACTATCTGCCCAAACTCACTATCTGATTGGACTCATTATCTGAGTGGACTCACTATCTGATCGGACTCACTATCTGATCAGACTCAATATCTGAGTTGACTCACTATTTGATCGGACTCAAAATCTGAGTGGACTCCCTATCTGAGCAGAGTCACTATCTGAGTGGGCTCACCATCTGATCGGACTCACTATCTGCCCGGATTCACTATCTGATTGGACTCATTATCTGAGTGGACTCACTATCTGACCGGACTCACTATCTGATCAGACTCAATATCTGAGTTGACTCACTATCTGACCGGACTCTCTATCTGACCGGACTCTCTATCTGACCGGACTCACTATCTGATCGGACTCTCTATCTGACTGGACTCACTATCTGATCGGACTCACTATCTGATCGGACTCACTATCTGATCGGACTCACTATCTGATCTGACTCACTATCTGACCGGACTCACTATCTGACCGGACTCACTATCTGATCGGACTCACTATCTGACCGGACTCGCTATCTGAGCGGACTCACTATCTGATCAGACTCACTATCTGAGCAGGGTCAACATTTGAGTGGGCTCACTATCCGACCGGACTCTCTATCTGACCGGACTCACTATCTGACCGGACTCACTATCTGATCGGACTCACTATCTGATTGGACTCACTATCTGATCTGACTCACTATCTGACCGGACTCACTATCTGATCGGACTCACTATCTGATCGGACTCACTATCTGACCAGACTCGCTATCTGAGCGGACTCACTATCTGATCAGACTCACTATCTGAGCGGGGTCAACATTTGAGTAGGCTCACTATCTGATCGGACTCACTATCTGAACGGACTCACTATCTGACCGGTCTCGCTCTCTGATCGGACTCACTATCTGATCGGACTCACTATCTGATCGGACATACTATCTGAGTGGACTCACTATGTGATCGGACTCACTATCTGAGTGGACTCACTATGTGATCGGACTCACTATCTGATTGGACTCACTATCTGATCGGACTCACTATCTGATCGGACTCACTATCTGATCGGACTCATTATCTGATTGGACTCACTATCTGATTGGACTCACTATCTGATCTGACTCACTATCTGACCGGACTCACTATCTGAGCAGAGTCACTATCTGAGTGGGCTCACTATCTGATCGGACTCACTATCTGACCGGACTCACTATCTGATTGGACTCATTATCTGATCGGACTCACTATCTGATCTGACACACTATCTGACAGGACTCAGTATCTGATCGGACTCACTATCTGAGTGGACTCACTATCTGATCAGACTCACTATCTGATCAGACTCACTATCTGAGCGAAGTCACTATCTGACAGGACTCAATATCTGATCTGACTCAGTATCTGATAGGACTCACTATCTGATCGGACTCACTATCTGATCGGACTCACTATCTGATCGGACTCACTATCTGATCGGACTCACTATCTGATCGGACTCACTATCCGATCTGACTCATCATCTGATATGACTCACTATCTGATCTGACTCTCTATTTGACCGGACTAACTATCTGACCGGACTCACTATCTGACCGGACTCACTATCTGACTGGACTCATTATCTGATCGGTGGGCTCACTATCTGACCGGACTCACTATCTGCTTGGACTCATTATCTGATCGGACTCGCTATCTGATCTGACTCACTATCTGACCGGACTCACTATGTGATCGGACTCACTATCTGAGTGGACTCACTATCTGATTGGACTCACTATCTGACCGGTCTCACTATCTGATCGGACTCACTATCTGATCTGACTCACTATCTGACCGGACTCACTATCTGATCGGACTCACTATCTGAGTGGACTCACTATCTGATCGGACTCACTATCTGACCGGTCTCACTATCTGATCGGACTCACTATCTGATTGGACTCACTATCTGACCGGACTCACTATCTGATCGGACTCACTATCTGATTGGACTCACTATCTGACCGAACTCACTATCTGATCAGACTCAATATCTGAGTGGACTACCTATCTGAGCAAAGTCACTATCTGATCGGACGCCCGATCTGATTGGACTCACTATCTGACCGGACTCACTATCTGATCGGACTCACTATCTGATTGGACTCAATATCTGAGTGGACTCCCTATCTTAGCAGAGTCACTATCTGAGTGGACTCATTATCTGAGTGGATTCACTATCTGATCGGACTCACTATCTGACCGGACTCACTATCTGATCGGACTCAATATCTGAGTGGACACCCTATCTTAGAGGAGTCACTATCTGATCGGACTCCCTATCTGATCGCACTCACTATCTGACCGGACTCACTATCTGATTGGACTCATTATCTGATCGGACTCACTATCTGATCTGACTCACTATCTGATCTGACTCACTATCTGACTGGACTCACTATCTGATCGGACTCACTATCTGACCGGTCTCACTATCTGATCGGACTCTGATAGGAGTCCCCATCTGACCGGACTCTCTATCTGACCAGACTCACTATCTGATCGGACTCTCTATCTGACCGGACTCACTATCTGACCGGACTCACTACCTGACCAGACTCACTATCTGATCGGACTCACTATCTGATCGGACTCAATATCTGAGTGGACTCCATATCAGAGCAGAGTCACTATCTGAGTGGGCTCACTATCTGATCGGACTCACTATGTGATTGGACTCACTATCTGACCGGACTCACTATATATCTGAGTGGACTCCCTATCTGAGCAGAATCACTATCTGAGTGGGCTCACTATCTGATCAGACTCACTATCTGACCGGACTCACTACATAATTGGACTCATTATCTGATCGGACTCACTATCTGATCTGACTCACTATCTGACCCGACTCACTATCTGATCAGACTCACTATCTGATTGTACTCACTATCTGATCTGACTCACTATCTGATCGGACTCACTATCTGACCGGACTCACTATCTGATCGGACTCACTATCTGACCGGTCTCACTATCTGATCGGACTCTGATAGGAGTCACCATCTGACCAGACTCTCTATCTGACCGGACTTACTATCTGATCGGACTCTCTATCTGACCGGACACACTATCTGACCGGACTCACTATCTGACTGGACTCAATATCTGACCGGACTCACTATCTGATCGGACTCACTATGTGATTGGACTCACTATCTGATCGGACTCACTATCTGATCGGACTCACTATCTGATCTGACTCACTATCTGTTCGGACTCACTATCTGACCGGACTCAATATCTGATCGGACTCACTATCTGATTGGACTCACTATCTGACCGGTCTCACTATCTGACCGGACTCACTATCTGATTGGACTCACTATCTGACCGGACTCACTATCTGATCGGACTCAATATCTGAGTGGACTCCCTATCTGAGCAGAGTCACTATCTGAGTGGACTCATTATCTGAGTGGACTCACTATCTGATCGGACTCACTATCGGACCAGACTCACTATCTGATCGGACTCAATATCTGAGTGGACTCCCTATCTGAGCAGAGTCACTATCTGATCGGACTCCCTATTTGATCGCACTCACTATCTGACCGGACTCACTATCTGATTGGACTCACTATCTGATCGGACTCACTATCTGATCGGACTCACTATTTGATCGGACTCACTATCTGATCGGACTCATTATCTGATATGACTCACTATCTGATCTGACTCTCTATTTGACCGGACTAACTATCTGACCTGACTCACTATCTGACCGGACTCACTATCTGATCGGACTCACTATCTGATCGAACTCACTATCTGATCGGACTCATTATCTGATCAGACTCACTATCTGTTTAGACTCACTATCTGATCTGACTCACTATCTGACCGGACTCCCTATCTGAGCAGAGTCACTATCTGAGTGGGCTCACTATCTGATCGGATTCACTATCTGACCGGAATCACTATCTGATTGGACTCATTATCTGATCGGACTCACTATCTGATCTGACACACTATCTGACTGGACTCAGTATCTGAACGGACTCACTATCTGAGTGGACTCACTCTCTGATCAGACTCACTATCTGAGCGGAGTCACTATCTGACAGGACTCAATATCTGATTGGACTCAGTATCTGATAGGACTCACTATCTGACCGGACTCCCTATCTGATCGGACACACTATCTGATCGGACTCACTATCTGATCGGACTCACTATCTGATCGGACTCACTATCTGATCGGACTCACTATCTTATCTGATTCATTATCTGATCTGACTCACTATCTGATCTGACTCTCTATTTGACCGGACTCACTACCTGACCGGACTCACTATCTGACTGGACTCATTATCTGATCGGTGGGCTCACTATCTGACCGGACTCACTATCTGCTTGGACTCATTATCTGATCGGACTCGCTATCTGATCTGACTCACTATCTGACTGGACTCACTATCTGATTGGACTCACTATCTGACCGGACTCACAATCTGATCGGACTCACTATCTGACCGATCTCACTATCTGATCGGACTCACTATCTGATCGGACTCACTATCTGATTGGACTCACTATCTGACCGAACTCCCTATCTGATCAGACTCAATATCTGAGTGGACTACCTATCTGAGCAGAGTCACTATCTGACCGAACTCGCTATCTGAGCGGACTCACTATCTGATTGGACTCACTATCTGATCGGACTCACTATCTGATCGGACTCACTATCTGATCGGACTCACTATCTGACCGGACTCACTATCTGCCCGGACTCACTATCTGATTGGACTCATTATCTGAGTGGACTCACTATCTGATCAGACTCACTATCTGACCGGACTCACTATCTGATCAGACTCAATATCTGAGTTGACTCACTATCTGACCGGACTCTCTATCTGACCGGACTCTCTATCTGACCGGACTCACTATCTGATCGTACTCACTATCTGACCGGACTCACTATCTGATCGGACTCACTCTCTGATTGGACTCACTATCTGATCGGACTCACTATCTGATCGGACTCACTATCTGATCGGACTCACTATCTGACCGGACTCACTATCTGATCAGACTCAATATCTGAGTTGACTCACTATCTGACCGGACTCTCCATCTGACCGGACTCTCTATCTGACCGGACTCACAATCTGACCAGACTCTCTATCTGAACGGACTCACTCTCTGATCGGACTCACTATCTGATCGGACTCACTATCTGATATGACTCACTATCTGATCTGACTCTCTATTTGACCGGACTAACTGTCTGACCGGACTCACTATCTGACCGGACTCACTATCTGATCGGACTCACTATCTGATCGGACTCACTATCTGATCGGACTCATTATCTGATCGGACTCACTATCTGATTAGACTCACTATCTGATCTGACTCACTATCTGACCGGACTCCCTATCTGAGCAGAGTCACTATCTGAGTGGGCTCACTATCTGATCGGACTCACTATCTGACCGGAATCACTATCTGATTGGACTCATTATCTGATCGGACTCACTATCTGATCTGACACACTATCTGACCGGACTCAGTATCTGAACGGACTCACTATCTGAGTGGACTCACTCTCTGATCAGACTCACTATCTGAGCGGAGTCACTATCTGACAGGACTCAATATCTGATTGGACTCAGTATCTGATAGGACTCACTATCTGACCGGACTCCCTATCTGATCGGACACACTATCTGATCGGACTCACTATCTGATCGGACTCACTATCTGATCGGACTCACTATCTGATCGGACTCACTATCTGATCGGACTCACTATCTTATCTGATTCATTATCTGATCTGACTCACTATCTGATCTGACTCTCTATTTGACCGGACTCACTATCTGACCGGACTCACTATCTGACTGGACTCATTATCTGATCGGTGGGCTCACTATCTGACCGGACTCACTATCTGCTTGGACTCATTATCTGATCGGACTCGCTATCTGATCTGACTCGCTATCTGATCTGACTCACTATCTGACTGGACTCACTATCTGATTGGACTCACTATCTGACCGGACTCACTATCTGACCGATCTCACTATCTGATCGGACTCACTATCTGATCGGACTCACTATCTGATTGGACTCACTATCTGACCGAACTCCCTATCTGATCAGACTCAATATCTGAGTGGACTACCTATCTGAGCAGAGTCACTATCTGACCGAACTCGCTATCTGAGCTGACTCACTATCTGATCGGACTCACTATCTGATTGGACTCACTATCTGATCGGACTCACTATCTGATCGGACTCACTATCTGATCGGACTCACTATCTGACCGGACTCACTATCTGCCCGGACTCACTATCTGATTGGACTCATTATCTGAGTGGACTCACTATTTGATCAGACTCACTATCTGACCGGACTCACTATCTGATCAGACTCAATATCTGAGTTGACTCACTATCTGACCGGACTCTCTATCTG
Organism: Hyla sarda; assembly: GCF_029499605.1. Classification (NCBI taxonomy): domain Eukaryota; kingdom Metazoa; phylum Chordata; class Amphibia; order Anura; family Hylidae; genus Hyla; species Hyla sarda. Next base: position 443,745,835 of record NC_079191.1, on the reverse strand, counting down.
ACCGGACTCTCTATCTGACCGGACTCACTATCTGATCGTACTCACTATCTGACCGGACTCACTATCTGATCGGACTCACTCTCTGATCGGACTCACTATCTGATCGGACTCACTATCTGATCGGACTCACTATCTGATCGGACTCACTATCTGACCGGACTCACTATCTGATCAGACTCAATATCTGAGTTGACTCACTATCTGACCGGACTCTCCATCTGACCGGACTCTCTATCTGACCGGACTCACAATCTGACCGGACTCTCTATCTGAACGGACTCACTCTCTGATCGGACTCACTATCTGATCGGACTCACTATCTGATCTGACTCACTATCTGATCGGACTCACTATCTGACCGGACTCGCTATCTGAGCGGACTCACTATCTGATCAGACTCATTATCTGAGCGGGGTCAACATTTGAGTGGGCTCACTCTCCGACCGGACTCTCTATCTGACCGGACTCACTATCTGATCGGACTGACTATCTGATTGGACTCACTATCTGATCGGACTCACTATCTGATCTGACTCACTATCTGACCGGACTCACTATCTGATCGGACTCACTATCTGATCGGACTCACTATCTGACCGAACTCGCTATCTGAGCGGACTCACTATCTGATCAGACTCACTATCTGAGCGGGGTCAACATATGAGTAGGCTCACTATCTGATCGGACTCACTATCTGATCGGACTCACTATCTGATCGGACATACTATCTGAGTGGACTCACTATGTGATCGGACTCAGTATCTGATCAGACTCACTATCTGATCGGACTCACTATCTGATTGGACTCACTATCTGATCGGAATCACTATCTGATCGGACTCACTATCTGATCGGACTCACTATCTGATCGGACTCATTATCTGATCGGACTCACTATCTGATTAGACTCACTATCTGATCTGACTCACTATCTGACCGGACTCCCTATCTGATCAGACTCAATATCTGAGTTGACTCACTATCTGACCGGACTCTCCATCTGACCGGACTCTCTATCTGACCGGACTCACAATCTGACCGGACTCTCTATCTGAACGGACTCACTCTGTGATCGGACTCACTATCTGATCGGACTCACTATCTGATCTGACTCACTATCTGATCGGACTCACTATCTGACCGGACTCGCTATCTGAGCGGACTCACTATCTGATCAGACTCATTATCTGAGCGGGGTCAACATTTGAGTGGGCTCACTCTCCGACCGGACTCTCTATCTGACCGGACTCACTATCTGATCGGACTGACTATCTGATTGGACTCACTATCTGATCGGACTCACTATCTGATCTGACTCACTATCTGACCGGACTCACTATCTGATCGGACTCACTATCTGATCGGACTCACTATCTGACCGAACTCGCTATCTGAGCGGACTCACTATCTGATCAGACTCACTATCTGAGCGGGGTCAACATATGAGTAGGCTCACTATCTGATCGGACTCACTATCTGATCGGACTCACTATCTGATCGGACATACTATCTGAGTGGACTCACTATGTGATCGGACTCAGTATCTGATCAGACTCACTATCTGATCGGACTCACTATCTGATCGGAATCACTATCTGATCGGACTCACTATCTGATCGGACTCACTATCTGATCGGACTCATTATCTGATCGGACTCACTATCTGATTGGACTCACTATCTGATCGGAATCACTATCTGATCGGACTCACTATCTGATCGGACTCACTATCTGATCGGACTCATTATCTGATCGGACTCACTATCTGATTAGACTCACTATCTGATCTGACTCACTATCTGACCGGACTCCCTATCTGAGCAGAGTCACTATCTGAGTGGGCTCACTATCTGATCGGACTCACTATCTGACCGGAATCACTATCTGATTGGACTCATTATCTGATCGGACTCACTATCTGATCTGACACACTATCTGACTGGACTCAGTATCTGAACGGACTCACTATCTGAGTGGACTCACTCTCTGATCAGACTCACTATCTGAGCGGAGTCACTATCTGACAGGACTCAATATCTGATCGGACTCAGTATCTGATAGGACTCACTATCTGACCGGACTCCCTATCTGATCGGACACACTATCTGATCGGACTCACTATCTGATCGGACTCACTATCTGATCGGACTCACTATCTTATCTGATTCATTATCTGATCTGACTCACTATCTGATCTGACTCTCTATTTGACCGGACTCACTATCTGACCGGACTCACTATCTGACCGGACTCACTATCTGACTGGACTCATTATCTGATCGGTGGGCTCACTATCTGACCGGACTCACTATCTGCTTGGACTCATTATCTGATCGGACTCGCTATCTGATCTGACTCACTATCTGACTGGACTCACTATCTGATTGGACTCACTATCTGACCGGACTCACTATCTGATCGGACTCACTATCTGACCGATCTCACTATCTGATCGGACTCACTATCTGATCGGACTCACTATCTGATTGGACTCACTATCTGACCGAACTCCCTATCTGATCAGACTCAATATCTGAGTGGACTACCTATCTGAGCAGAGTCACTATCTGACCGAACTCGCTATCTGAGCGGACTCACTATCTAATCAGACTCACTATCTGAGCGGGGTCAACATATGAGTAGGCTCACTATCTGATCGGACTCACTATCTGATCGGACTCACTATCTGATCGGATATACTATCTGAGTGGACTCACTATGTGATCGGACTCAGTATCTGATCAGACTCACTCTCTGATCGGACTCACTATCTGATTGGACTCACTATCTGATCGGAATCACTATCTGATCGGACTCACTATCTGATCGGACTCACTATCTGATCGGACTCATTATCTGATCGGACTCACTATCTGATTGGGCTCACTATCTGATCTGACTCACTATCTGATCTGACTCACTATCTGACCGGACTCCCTATCTGAGCAGAGTCACTATCTGAGTGGGCTCACTATCTGATCGGACTCACTATCTGACCGGACTCACTATCTGATTGGACTCATTATTTGATCGGACTCACTATCTGATCTGACACACTATCTGACCGGACTCAGTATCTGAACGGACTCACTATCTGAGTGGACTCACCATCTGAGTGGACTCACTCTCTGATCAGACTCACTATCTGAGCGGAGTCACTATCTGACAGGACTCAATATCTGATAGGACTCGCTATCTGACCGGACTCCCTATCTGATCGGACACAGTATCTGATCGGACTCACTATCTGATCGGACTCACTATCTGATCGGACTCACTATCTGATCGGACTCACTATCTTATCTGATTCATTATCTGTTCTGACTCACTATCTGATCTGACTCTCTATTTGACCGGACTCACTATCTGACCGGACTCACTATCTGACCGGACTCACTATCTGACTGGACTCATTATCTGATCGGTGGGCTCACTATCTGACCGGACTCACTATCTGCTTGGACTCATTATCTGATCGGACTCGCTATCTGATCTGACTCACTATCTGACTGGACTCACTACCTGATTGGACTCACTATCTGATCTGACTCACTATCTGACCGGACTCCCTATCTGAGCAGAGTCACTATCTGAGTGGGCTCACTATCTGATCGGACTCACTATCTGACCGGACTCACTATTTGATTGGACTCATTATCTGATCGGACTCACTATCTGATCTGACACACTATCTGACCGGACTCAGTATCTGAACGGACTCACTATCTGAGTGGACTCACTATCTGAGTGGACTCACTCTCTGATCAGACTCACTATCTGAGCGGAGTCACTATCTGACAGGACTCAATATCTGATAGGACTCACTATCTGACCGGACTCCCTATCTGATCGGACACACTATCTGATCGGACTCACTATCTGATCGGACTCACTATCTGATCGGACTCACTATCTTATCTGATTCATTATCTGATCTGACTCACTATCTGATCTGACTCTCTATTTGACCGGACTCACTATCTGACCGGACTCACTATCTGACCGGACTCACTATCTGACCGGACTCACTATCTGACTGGACTCATTATCTGATCGGTGGGCTCACTATCTGACCGGACTCACTATCTGCTTGGACTCATTATCTGATCGGACTCGCTATCTGATCTGACTCACTATCTGACTGGACTCACTATCTGATTGGACTCACTATCTGACCGGACTCACTATCTGATCGGACTCACTATCTGACCGATCTCACTATCTGATCGGACTCACTATCTGATCGGACTCACTATCTGATTGGACTCACTATCTGACCGAACTCCCTATCTGATCAGACTCAATATCTGAGTGGACTACCTATCTGAGCAGAGTCACTATCTGATCGGACTCCCTATCTGATTGGACTCACTATCTGACCGGACTCACTATCTGATCGGACTCACTATCTGATCGGACTCACTATCTGATCGGACTCACTATCTGATCGGACTCACTATCTGATTGGACTCACTATCTGACCGGTCTCACTATCTGATCGGACTCACTATCTGATCGGACTCTGATAGGAGTCCCCATCTGACCGGACTCTCTATCTGACGAGACTCACTATCTGATCGGACTCTCTATCTGACCAGACTCACTATCTGACCGGACTCACTATCTGATCGGACTCACTATCTGATCGGACTCACTATCTGATCGGACTCACTATCTGATCGGACTCACTATCTTATCTGATTCATTATCTGATCTGACTCACTATCTGATCTGACTCTCTATTTGACCGGACTCACTATCTGACCGGACTCACTATCTGACCGGACTCACTATCTGACCGGACTCACTATTTGACTGGACTCATTATCTGATCGGTGGGCTCACTATCTGACCGGACTCACTATCTGATTGGACTCACTATCTGACCGGACTCACTATCTGATCGGACTCACTATCTGACCGATCTCACTATCTGATCGGACTCACTATCTGATCGGACTCACTATCTGATTGGACTCACTATCTGACCGAACTCCCTATCTGATCAGACTCAATATCTGAGTGGACTACCTATCTGAGCAGAGTCACTATCTGATCGGACTCCCTATCTGATTGGACTCACTATCTGACCGGACTCACTATCTGATCGGACTCACTATCTGATCGGACTCACTATCTGATCGGACTCACTATCTGATTGGACTCACTATCTGACCGGTCTCACTATCTGATCGGACTCACTATCTGATCGGACTCTGATAGGAGTCCCCATCTGACCGGACTCTCTATCTGACGAGACTCACTATCTGATCGGACTCTCTATCTGACCAGACTCACTATCTGACCGGACTCACTATCTGATCGGACTCACTATCTGATAAGACTCACTATCTGATCGGACTCACTATCTGATCGGACTCACTATCTTATCTGATTCATTATCTGATCTGACTCACTATCTGATCTGACTCTCTATTTGACCGGACTCACTATCTGACCGGACTCACTATCTGACCGGACTCACTATCTGACCGGACTCACTATCTGACTGGACTCATTATCTGATCGGTGGGCTCACTATCTGACCGGACTCACTATCTGCTCGGACTCATTATCTGATCGGACTCGCTATCTGATCTGACTCACTATCTGACTGGACTCACTATCTGATTGGACTCACTATCTGACCGGACTCACTATCTGATCGGACTCACTATCTGACCGATCTCACTATCTGATCGGACTCACTATCTGATCGGACTCACTATCTGATTGGACTCACTATCTGACCGAACTCCCTATCTGATCAGACTCAATATCTGAGTGGACTACCTATCTGAGCAGAGTCACTATCTGATCGGACTCCCTATCTGATTGGACTCACTATCTGACCGGACTCACTATCTGATCGGACTCACTATCTGATCGGACTCACTATCTGATCGGACTCACTATCTGATCGGACTCACTATCTGATTGGACTCACTATCTGACCGGTCTCACTATCTGATCGGACTCACTATCTGATCGGACTCTGATAGGAGTCCCCATCTGACCGGACTCTCTATCTGACGAGACTCACTATCTGATCGGACTCTCTATCTGACCAGACTCACTATCTGACCGGACTCACTATCTGATCGGACTCACTATCTGATCGGACTCACTATCTGATCGGACTCACTATCTGACCGATCTCACTATCTGATCGGACTCACTATCTGATCGGACTCACTATCTGATTGGACTCACTATCTGACCGAACTCCCTATCTGATCAGACTCAATATCTGAGTGGACTACCTATCTGAGCAGAGTCACTATCTGATCGGACTCCCTATCTGATTGGACTCACTATCTGACCGGACTCACTATCTGATCGGACTCACTATCTGATCGGACTCACTATCTGATCGGACTCACTATCTGATCGGACTCACTATCTGATTGGACTCACTATCTGACCGGTCTCACTATCTGATCGGACTCACTATCTGATCGGACTCTGATAGGAGTCCCCATCTGACCGGACTCTCTATCTGACGAGACTCACTATCTGATCGGACTCTCTATCTGACCAGACTCACTATCTGACCGGACTCACTATCTGATCGGACTCACTATCTGATCGGACTCACTATCTGATCGGACTCACTATCTGACCGATCTCACTATCTGATCGGACTCACTATCTGATCGGACTCACTATCTGATTGGACTCACTATCTGACCGAACTCCCTATCTGATCAGACTCAATATCTGAGTGGACTACCTATCTGAGCAGAGTCACTATCTGATCGGACTCCCTATCTGATTGGACTCACTATCTGACCGGACTCACTATCTGATCGGACTCACTATCTGATCGAACTCACTATCTGATCGGACTCACTATCTGATCGGACTCACTATCTGATTGGACTCACTATCTGACCGGTCTCACTATCTGATCGGACTCACTATCTGATCGGACTCACTATCTGATCGGACTCACTATCTGATCGGACTCACTATCTGACCGATCTCACTATCTGATCGGACTCACTATCTGATCGGACTCACTATCTGATTGGACTCACTATCTGACCGAACTCCCTATCTGATCAGACTCAATATCTGAGTGGACTACCTATCTGAGCAGAGTCACTATCTGATCGGACTCCCTATCTGATTGGACTCACTATCTGACCGGACTCACTATCTGATCGGACTCACTATCTGATCGGACTCACTATCTGATCGGACTCACTATCTGATTGAACTCACTATCTGACCGGTCTCACTATCTGATCGGACTCACTATCTGATCGGACTCTGATAGGAGTCCCCATCTGACCGGACTCTCTATCTGACGAGACTCACTATCTGATCGGACTCTCTATCTGACCAAACTCACTGTCTGATCGGACTCTCTATCTGATCGGACTCACTATCTGATTGGACTCACTATCTGATCGGACTCACTATCTGATTGGACTCACTATCTGATCTGACTCACTATCTGATCGGACTCATTATCTGACCGATCTCACTATCTGATCGGACTCACTATCTGATCGGACTCACTATCTGATTGGACTCACTATCTGACCGAACTCACTATCTGATCAGACTCAATATCTGAGTGGACTACCTATCTGAGCAGAGTCACTATCTGACCGGACTCACTATCTGATCGGACTCATTATCTGACCGATCTCACTATCTGATTGGACTCACTATCTGACCGGACTCACTATCTGATCGGACTCACTATCTGATTGGACTCAGTATCTGATCGGACTCACTATCTGATCTGACTCACTATCTGACCGGACTCACTATCTGAGTGGACTCCCTATCTGAGCAGAGTCACTATCTGAATGGGCTCACTATCTGATCAGACTCACTATCTGACCGGACTCACTATCTGATTGGACTCATTATATGATTGGACTAATTGTCTGATCGGACTCACTATCTGATCGGACTCACTATCTGATCGGACTCACTGTCTAATCGGACTCACTATCTGACCGGTCTCACTATCTGACCGGACTCACTATCTGACCGGACTCACTATCTGATTGGATCTCACTATCTGACCGGACTCACTATCTGATCGGACTCAATATCTGAGTGGACTCCCTATCTGAGCAGAGTCACTATCTGAGTGGACTCATTATCTGAGTGGACTCACTATCTGATCGGACTCACTATATGACCGATCATAATTTAGGGTCTTAGTGACCGCTTAGCGGTCAAATGTTAATAACACTATATGACCGGACTCACTATCTGATCGGACTCAATATCTGAGTGGACTCCCTATCTGAGCAGAGTCACTATCTGATCGGACTCCCTATCTGATCGCACTCACTATCTGACCGGACTCACTATCTGATTGGACTCATTATCTGATCGGACTCACTATCTGATCTGACTCACTATCTGATCTGACGCACATAGGAGTCCCCATCTGACCGGACTCTCTATCTGACCACACTCACTGTCTGATCGGACTCTCTATCTGACCGGACTCACTATCTGACCAAACTCACTGTCTGATCGGACTCTCAATCTGATCGGACTCACTATCTGATTGGACTCACTATCTGACCGGACTCACTATCTGACCGGACTCACTATCTGACTGGACTCATTATCTGATCGGTGGGCTCACTATCTGACCGGACTCACTATCTGATTGGACTCACTATCTGACCGGACTCACTATCTGATCGGACTCACTATCTGATCGCACTCACTATCTGACCGGACTCACTATCTGATTGGACTCATTATCTGATCGGACTCACTATCTGATCTGACTCACTATCTGATCTGACGCACATAGGAGTCCCCATCTGACCGGACTCTCTATCTGACCAGACTAAATGGGCTCACCTTCTAAACGGACACACTATGTGCCCGGACTCACAATCTGATTGGACTCATTATCTGAGTGGATTCACTATCTGATCGGACTCACTATCTGACCGTACTCACTATCTGATCAGACTCACTATCTGATCGGACTCTCTATCTGACCGGACTCACTATCTGATCGGACTCTCTATCTGACCGGACTCACTATCTGATCGGACTCTCTATCTGACCGGACTCACTATCTGATCTGACTCACTATCTGACCGGACTCACTATCTGATCGGACTCACTATCTGATCTGACTCACTATCTGATCGGACTCAATATCTGAGTGGGCTCACTGTCTAAACGGACACACTATCTGCCCGGACTCACTATCTGATTGGACTCATTATCTGAGCAGACTCAATATCTGACCGGACTCTCTATCTGACCGGACTCACTATCTGATCGGACTCTCTATCTGACCGGACTCACTATCTGATCGGACTCTCTATCTGACCGGACTCACTATCTGATCGGACTCACTATCTGATCGGACTCTCTATCTGATCGGACTCTCTATCTGATCGGACTCACTGTCTGACCGGACTCGCTATCTGAGCGGACTCACTATCTGATCAGACTCACTATCTGAGCGGACTCACTATCTGATCGGACTCTCTATCTGATCGGACTCACTGTCTGACCGGACTCGCTATCTGAGCGGACTCACTATCTGATCAGACTCACTATCTGAGCGGACTCACTATCTGATCGGACTCACTATCTGACCGGACTCTCTATCTGACCGGACTCACTATCTGATCGGACTCACTATCTGATCGGACTCTCTATCTGACCGGACTCACTATCTGATCGGACTCTCTATCTGACCGGACTCACTATCTGATCTGACTCACTATCTGATCGGACTCTCTATCTGATCGGACTCACTATCTGATCGGACTCACTGTCTGACCGGACTCGCTATCTGAGCGGACTCACTATCTGATCAGACTCACTAGCTGAGCGGACTCACTATCTGATCGGACTCACTATCTGACCGGACTCTCTATCTGACCGGACTCACTATCTGATCGGACTCACTATCTGACCGGTCTCACTATCTGACCGGACTCACTATCTGATCGGACTCACTATCTGATCTGACGCACATAGGAGTCCCCATCTGACCGGACTCTCTATCTGACCAGACTCACTGTCTGATCGGACTCTCTATCTGACCGGACTCACTATCTGACCAAACTCACTATCTGATCGGACTCACTATCTGACCAAACTCGCTATCTGAGCGGACTCACTATCTGATCGGACTCACTATCTGATTGGACTCATTATCTGAGCAGACTCAATATCTGACCGGACTCTCTATCTGACCGGACTCACTATCTGATCGGACTCTCTATCTGACCGGACTCACTATCTGATCGGACTCTCTATCTGACCGGACTCACTATCTGATCTGACTCACTATCTGATCGGACTCTCTATCTGATCGGACTCTCTATCTGATTGGACTCACTGTCTGACCGGACTCGCTATCTGAGCGGACTCACTATCTGATTAGACTCACTATCTGAGCGGACTCACTATCTGATCGGACTCACTATCTGACCGGACTCTCTATCTGACCGGACTCACTATCTGATCGGACTCACTATCTGATCGGACTCTCTATCTGACCGGACTCACTATCTGATCGGACTCTCTATCTGACCGGACTCACTATCTGATCTGACTCACTATCTGATCGGACTCTCTATCTGATCGGACTCACTATCTGATCGGACTCACTGTCTGACCGAACTCGCTATCTGAGCGGACTCACTATCTGATCAGACTCACTATCTGAGCGGACTCACTATCTGATCGGACTCACTATCTGACCGGACTCTCTATCTGACCGGACTCACTATCTGATCGGACTCACTATCTGACCGGTCTCGCTATCTGACCGGACTCACTATCTGATCGGACTCACTATCTGATCTGACGCACATAGGAGTCCCCATCTGACCGGACTCTCTATCTGACCAGACTCACTGTCTGATCGGACTCTCTATCTGACCGGACTCACTATCTGACCAAACTCACTATCTGATTGGACTCACTATCTGACCAAACTCGCTATCTGAGCGGACTCACTATCTGATCGGACTCACTATCTGATTGGACTCACTATCTGATCGGACTCACTATCTGATCGGACTCACTATCTGATCAGACTCACTATCTGAGCGGACTCACTATCTGAGCGGACTCACTATCTGACCGGACTCTCTATCTGACCGGACTCACTATCTGATCGGACTCACTATCTGACCAGTCTCGCTATCTGACCGGACTCACTATCTGATCGGACTCACTATCTGAGCGGAGTAACTATCTGATCGGACATTTAAATGAATGAGATGGGGGCCGGGAGCGCCCGTTTTTCCCATTTCCCAGCCGGATCCGACCACCATAACTACGAAACGTGATGTGAATGTAGCCTTAGATGTGGACTTGTTGCGGACATTCTGCAGGTTAACCCTTTGCATTTACCTGCACTGATACATTGCAACAAACCAACAGGGCGGAAGTGAGATCTGTGCTGCCGATGTGTTCAGGACTTTGAAGGCTGGATGCAATTATAACAAACCCTCAGCTGTGAAAATTATCAGGGACGTTTCCCTGTGAGGGGTATATACCCCAGTCATGAAGAAGTTAATACCCCTATACCCACACCTACGTCACTGGAAGGGGGAAGGGATGATACACTAGACCAGTGGTCTTCAACCTGCGGACCTCCAAATGTTGCAAAACTACAACTCCCAGCATGCCCGGACAGCCAACGGCTGTCCGGGCATGCTGGGAGTTGTATTTTTGCAACATCTGGAGGTCCGAAGGTTGAAGACCACTGGCCTAGACCATGATACCTCCTGCTTAGTATGGTGGGAGTTTTAGTTGTGCAACAGCTGGAGGCCCCCTGGTTGGGAAACACTGGCCTAGACCATGATACCTGCTGCTTAGCATGCTGGGAGCTGTAGTTTTGCAACAATTGGAGGCACACTGGTTGGGAAACACTTCTCTGCACATTGTTGGTCTCCCATCCACTGCCCAGACCATGATGACTGCTGCTTAGCATGCTGGGAGTTGTAGTTTTGCAACATCTGGAGGTCCGCAGGTTGAAGACCAATGCACTAGACATTCACGTTGGCCCCACACTGGATACTGACCACCAGCCCTGTACATATCTGTGACTACTCCCCTCAGCCTCCGCACACCTACTGAGAGATAGCGCCCCCTCCCCCAGGCTCTTGGTAACGTCTCTCATCGCCTCCTATCTGGGCCACCGGCACTTGTCAGGTGTCATGTGAACAATACCAGCGGACGGCTTCCATTTACTGTCACTGACAGGATGAACCCGGTGACCACAGAAGCCGCAGCATCATCACCGACACGTGCATGATCCCTCTGCCTGGGCATCCAGCCAGAATCAGGGGCTGTAAGAGCATTTCCCTCTATGGAGAAAATATTCTGTTCAGTTGTCTTTTAGTTTTATACAGTTCTGGGAAAGCTGGGTGACATTCAATATGGCCGCCACTGGGGTGGTCATCACTGGGCGCAGGAGCAGGGTTATGGGGTCGGCTGCAGAGAGCATCTCCCTTTGGAGGACCCACCCTGTTCATTGATATGAATGGGTGTGGGTAATACCACTTCTCTCCTGTGGGGGTGCTGCAGGGAAGCTGAACACTTGCTGTGAGGATCCTTCACAGATCACAACGGATCACTAGGGGTCTCAGATCTCCTTCTAACTCACTGAACCCTTAGATGACAGGATGTACATGCTCCACGTCGCTCTTCTAATGCCGTCTGCCTCAGGCCGACTATACCAGCAGAGCGCCTACATCACTTATCAATGTCACTATTATGAACAGTATAGGCAATTGAAAGATTGCTTATAATAGTTCCCTATGGGGGACTTAAAAAGTGTAAAAAAAACATAATTTAAAAAATCTTTCAAAATAAACTTGAATAAGCCCCCCCTAAATAAAAAAGTTAAATCACCTCATTTCCCATTTTTCAAATAAAATAAATAAATAAACATATTGGGTATTGACGCGTGCGGAAATCTCCAAACTTTCAAAATGTAATGTTATCGAAACCACATGGTGAATGGCAATAACAAATATGTTATTTATTTTTGGTTTATTATTATTGTTATTATTATTTTATAAAATGGTAAAAGGAGGGGGGGTGATTAAAATTTTAATTAAACTTTTACATATTTATTTTTATTTGAAAGAAGAATGTAAAATTAAGACTTGTTTTATTACAATCTTCAGACAGAAGTTACATACAGAGATAATTGAAGACTCTAATAAAACAAGTCTTGATTTTACCTGAATACCTTGGGTGCTGGACGAATTTCCTTCTTTCTTTTACCATTTTATAAAATAATAAAAATAATAATAATAAACCATAAATGAATAACAGATTTGTAATTGACATTCACCGTGCGGTTTCGATAACATATTTTAATAGTTTAGACATTTCCGCATGCGGCCATACCCAATATGTTTATTTATTTATTTTATTTGAAAAATGTGAAATTAGGTGATTTTACTTTTTTATTAGGGGAGGGACTTATTCAAGTTTTTTTGTTTAAAGATTTTTTAAATACGTTTTTTTACACTTGTTTTTACTTTCAAGTTTGCACACTAAGCCGAGGGCGGGACTGGCGCGTCCCTGCACAGGTGATGCAGTAAATTGTAGAGCCAGTGAGCGGTACACATACTTGTATTTTTGATATTTATTTTTATAATAATTATTATTATTTGTACATTTATTATTATTGTTATTATATTTTTTATTATCAGCATTATTATTTTTACACTTTTTTTACATTATTATTTTTTACACTTTTTTTTTAATTATTATTATTGTTATTTGTACAATATTATTATTTTTTATTATAATCATGATTATTATATTTTACACTTTTTTTTAATATTATTTACATTTTTTTACACTATAATTATTATTATTATTTTTACATGTTTTAGGCCCCCATAGATGAGATTTGATAGCAATTCTTTGATTGCTTAAACCAGTGATTTCAAACCAGAGTGCATCCAGCTGTTGCAAAATTACAACTCCCAGCATGCCTGGGCAGCTGAAGGCTGTTCAGAAACTGTTGTAAATAGTTAATGTACTGACTCCTATATGTACAACAATATAACTATTATAATACTGCTCCTATATACAAGAATATAACTACTATAATACTGCTCCTATATACAAGACTATAACTACAATAATACTGCTCCTATATACAAGAATATAACTACTATAATACTGCTCCTATATACAAGAATATAACTACTGTAATACTACCTCCTATATACAAGAATATAACTACTATAATATTGCTCCTATATACAAGAATATAACTACTATTATACTGCCTCCTATATACAAGAATATAACTACTATAATACTACCTCCTATATACAAGAATATAAGTACTATAATACTGCTCCTATATACAAGAATATAACTACTATAATACTGCCTCCTATATACAAGAATATAACTACTATAATACTGACCCTATATACAAGAATATAACTACTATAATACTGCCCCTATATACAAGAATATAACTACTGTAATACTGCCTCCTATATACAAGAATATATCTACTATAATACAGCTCCTATATACAAGAATATAACTACTATAATACCGCCTCCTATATACAAGAATATAACTACTATATTACTGCTCCTATATACAAGAATATAACTACTATAATACTGCCTCCTATATAGGACCCCCCTGAACCTGCTGTTATTTTAAGCTGCAAGCCTTGAATAAAGAAGATATTTTTGCTACCTGGGTGAGTCGTCCGTCTACCTTCATTTCTACTTGCCATTGTATGAAAGACTTTGTCCTTTATAGACGTAGACGCTCCCCATAGCACCAAGTACAGCAGGTCACATACCCCGGATAGTCCGGACAGGATAATTTGACTCACAGTCGAGTAGACAGTGCCTGGTGCTCCTCTCTTTATTACATAACTACTATAATACTGCCCCCTATATACAAGAATATAACTACTATAATACTGCCTCCTATATACAAGAATATAACTACTATAATACTGCCCCTATATACAAGAATATAACTACTGTTACGCCTAGCGCTCCGGGTCCCCGCTCCTCCCCGGAGCGCTCACGGCGTCTTTCTCCCTGCATCGCCCCGGTCAGTCCCGCTGACCGGGAGCGCTGCACTGTCATGGCCGTTGGGGATGCGATTCGCACAGCGGGACGCGCCCGCTCGCGAATCGCATCCCAGGTCACTTACCCGTCCCGGTCCCCTGCTGTCATGTGCTGGCGCGCGCGGCTCCGCTCTCTAGGGCGCGCGCGCGCCAGCTCTCTGAGACTTAAAGGGCCAGTGCACCAATGATTGGTGCCTGGCCCAATTAGCTTAATTGGCTTCCACCTGGTCCCTGACTATATCTGACCTCCTCCCATGCACTCCCTTGCCGGATCTTGTTGCCTTGTGCCAGTGAAAGCGTTTAGTGTGTCCAAAGCCTGTGTACCTGAACTTCTGCTACCCATCCTGACTACGAACCTTGCCGCCTGCCCCCGACCTTCTGCTACGTCTGACCTTGCCTCTGCCTAGTCCTTCTGTCCCACGCCTTCTCAGCAGTCAGCGAGGTAGAGCCGTTGCTAGTGGATACGACCTGGTTGCTACTGCCGCAGCAAGACCATCCCGCTTTGCGGCGGGCTCTGGTGAAAACCAGTAGCCTCTTAGAACCGGTCCACTAGCACGGTCCACGCCAATCCCTCGCTGACACAGAGGATCCACTACCTGGAAGCCGAATCGTGACAGTAGATCCGGCCATGGATCCCGCTGAGGTGCCGCTGCCAAGTCTCGCTGATCTTCCCACGGTGGTCGCTCAGCAATCGCAGCAGATTGCCCAACAAGGACAGCAGCTGTCGCAGTTGACCGCCATGTTACAGCAACTTCTGCCTCTGCTACAGCAGCAACCATCTCCTCCGCCAGCTCCTGCACCTCCTCCGCAGCGAGTGGCCGCTCCTAACCTACGCTTGTCCCTGCCGGACAAATTTGATGGGGACTCTAAACTCTGCCGTGGATTTTTGTCTCAGTGTTCCCTGCATATGGAGATGTTGTCGGACTTGTTTCCTACAGAACGGTCTAAGGTGGCGTTCGTAGTAAGCCTTCTTTCAGGAAAGGCCTTGTCTTGGGCCACACCGCTCTGGGACCGCAATGATCCTGCCACAGCCACAGTCCAGTCCTTCTTCGCTGAAGTCCGAAGTGTCTTCGAGGAACCAGCCCGAGCCTCTTCTGCTGAGACTGCCTTGCTGAACCTGGTCCAGGGTAATTCTTCCGTTGGCGAGTACGCCATACAATTCCGTACTTTTGCTTCTGAACTATCCTGGAATAATGAGGCTCTCTGCGCGACCTTTAAAAAAGGCCTATCCAGTCGCATCAAGGATGTGCTGGCCGCACGAGAGATTCCTGCCAACCTCCAAGAACTCATCCATCTAGCTACCCGCATTGACATGCGTTTTTCTGAGCGACACCAAGAGCTCCGCCAGGAAAAAGACTTAGATCTCTGGGCACCTCTCCCACAGTATCCGTTGCAATCTACGCCTGGGCCTCCCGCCGAGGAGGCCATGCAATTGGATAAGTCTCGCCTGACCCAGGAAGAGAGGAATCGCCGTAGGGAAGAAAATCTCTGTCTTTACTGTGCCAGTACCGAGCATTTCTTGGTGGATTGCCCTATCCGTCCTCCACGCCTGGGAAACGCACGCACGCACCCAGCTCACGTGGGTGTGGCGTCTCTTGGTTCCAAGTCTGCTCCTCCACGTCTCACGGTGCCCGTGCGGATTTCTTGTTCAGCCAACTCCTCCCTCTCAGCCGTGGCCTGCTTGGACTCCGGTGCCTCTGGAAATTTTATTTTGGAGTCGTTTGTTAATAAATTCAGCATCCCGGTGACCCGTCTCGTCAAGCCGCTCTACATTTCCGCGGTCAACGGAGCCAGATTGGACTGCACCGTGCGTTACCGCACAGAGCCCCTCCTCATGTCTATTGGACCCCACCTTGAGAGGATTGAGTTCTTCATTCTCCCCAACTGTACCTCTGAGGTCCTCCTCGGTCTGCCTTGGCTCCGGCTTCATTCCCCCACCATTGATTGGACCACCGGGGAGATCAGGAACTGGGACTCTGCCTGCCACAGGAAGTGCCTCTCCCCCCCTCCCAGTCCCGTCAGGCAAGCCTCTGTGCCTCCCCATGGCCCCCGTCCTGGTGTCACACTGCCCCGTGCCAGGCCTCGCCCTCTGCCCTCCCTCCCCATTCCCACTCCTGCTGTACTGCCTGCCGTTGAGGAAACCCTCCATTCTTTCCCGGTGTCCTCATCCCAGGGGAGGCAGTTACCGGACAAAGAGAAGGGGAGACCTAAGGGGGGGGGTACTGTTACGCCTAGCGCTCCGGGTCCCCGCTCCTCCCCGGAGCGCTCACGGCGTCTTTCTCCCTGCATCGCCCCGGTCAGTCCCGCTGACCGGGAGCGCTGCACTGTCATGGCCGTTGGGGATGCGATTCGCACAGCGGGACGCGCCCGCTCGCGAATCGCATCCCAGGTCACTTACCCGTCCCGGTCCCCTGCTGTCATGTGCTGGCGCGCGCGGCTCCGCTCTCTAGGGCGCGCGCGCGCCAGCTCTCTGAGACTTAAAGGGCCAGTGCACCAATGATTGGTGCCTGGCCCAATTAGCTTAATTGGCTTCCACCTGGTCCCTGACTATATCTGACCTCCTCCCATGCACTCCCTTGCCGGATCTTGTTGCCTTGTGCCAGTGAAAGCGTTTAGTGTGTCCAAAGCCTGTGTACCTGAACTTCTGCTACCCATCCTGACTACGAACCTTGCCGCCTGCCCCCGACCTTCTGCTACGTCTGACCTTGCCTCTGCCTAGTCCTTCTGTCCCACGCCTTCTCAGCAGTCAGCGAGGTAGAGCCGTTGCTAGTGGATACGACCTGGTTGCTACTGCCGCAGCAAGACCATCCCGCTTTGCGGCGGGCTCTGGTGAAAACCAGTAGCCTCTTAGAACCGGTCCACTAGCACGGTCCACGCCAATCCCTCGCTGACACAGAGGATCCACTACCTGGAAGCCGAATCGTGACAACTACTATAATACTGCTCCTATATACAAGAATATAACTACTATAATACTGCTCCTATATACAAGAATATAACTACTATAATACTGCTCCTATGTACAAGAATATAACTACTATAATACTGTCTCCTATATACAAGAATATAACTACTATTACACTGTCCCTATATACAAGAATATAACTACTATAATATTGCTCCCTATATACAAGAATATAACTACTATAATACTGCTCCTATATACAAGAATATCACTACTATAATACTGCCCCCTATATACAAGAATATAACTACTATAATACTGCTCCTATATACAAGAATATAACTACTAGAATACTGCTCCTATTTACAAGAATATAACTACTATAATACTGCCCCTATATACAAGAATATAACTACTTAAATACTACCCCCTATATACAAGAATATAACTACTATAATACTGCCTCCTATATACAAGAATATAACTACTATAATACTGCCCCTATATACAAGAATATAACTACTATAATACTGCTCCTATATAAAAGAATATAACTACTATAATACTGCTCCTATATACAAGAATATAACTACTATAATACTGCTCCTATGTACAAGAATATAACTATTATAATACTGTCTCCTATATACAAGAATATAACTACTATTACACTGTCCCTATATACAAGAATATAACTACTATAATACTGTTCCCTATATACAAGAATATAACTACTATAATACTGCTCCTATATACAAGAATATCACTACTATAATACTGCCCCCTATATACAAGAATATAACTACTATAATACTGCTCCTATATACAAGAATATAACTACTAGAATACTGCTCCTATTTACAAGAATATAACTACTAGAATACTGCTCCTATTTACAAGAATATAACTACTATAATACTGCCCCTATATACAAGAATATAACTACTATAATACTGCTCCTATATACAAGAATATAACTACTATAATTCTACTGTTATGATTCGGCTAGCTGGATGTGGATCCTCTGTGTCAGCGAGGGATTGGCGTGGACCGTGTCGGTGGACCGGTTCTAAGTGGCTACTGGTGTTCACCAGAGCCCGCCGCAAAGCGGGATGGTCTTGCTGCGGCGGTAGCAACCAGGTCGTATCCACCAGCAACGGCTCAACCTCGCTGACTGCTGAGAAGGAGTGGGACAGAAGGACTAGGCAGAGGCAAGGTCAGACGTAGCAGAAGGTCGGGGCAGGCGGCAAGGTTCGTAGTCAATGAGGATAGCAGGAGATCTGGAACACAGGCTTTGGGCAACACTAAACGCTTTCTCTGGCACAAGGCAACAAGATCCGACAAGGAAGTATAGGGGAAGTGAGGTTAAATAGACAGGGAGCAGGTGGAGGCTAATTAGACTGATTGGGCCAGGCACCAATCATTGGTGCACTGGCCCTTTAAATCTTAGAGAGCTGGCGCGCGCGCGCCCTAGAGAGCGGAGCCGCGCGCGCCAGAACGTGACAGCCGGGGATCGGGACGGGTAAGTGGCTTGGGATGCGATTCGCGAGCGGGCGCGTCCCGCTATGCGAATCGCATCCCCATCGTGAATGTCAGTGCAGCGCTCCCGGTCAGTGGGTCTGACCGGGGCGCTGCAGAGAGGAGAACACTGTGAGCGCTCCGGGGAGGAGCTTGGACCCGGAGCGCTCGGCGTAACAGTACCCCCCCCCCTTAGGTCTCCCCCTCTTTTTGTCTCCTTGTCCCTTCAAATGAGACGAGAACATAGGGGATGCCTCTTGAGTTTCCTTCTGGAACAAAAAGAAGTCCTGGGTAGCTACATCAGCGGCAGGTAAACCAGAAGAAGTGGGAATGGGGAGGGGGGGCAGAGGTTGAAGCGTGTCACGGGGCAGAGTGTCACCAGGAAGGGGGCTATGAGGAGCAGATGTGAGGCATCGTTTGTGACAAGCAGGACCCCAATTCTTGATCTCCCCGGTGGTCCAGTCAAGGGTGGGAGAATGACGCTGGAGCCATGGCAGGCCGAGGAGGACTTCAGAGGTGCAGTTGGGCAGAACAAAAAATTATATTTTCTCGTGATGCAGTCCAATGCTCATAAGCAGGGGTGCATGCGTTTCCCAGACGTGGAGGACGAATAGGGCAATCCACCAAGAAATGTTCGGTACTAGCGCAGTACAGACATAAATTTTTATCTCTGCGGCGAGTCCTCTCTTCATGGGTCAGGCGAGACCGATCCACTTGCATAGCCTCCTCGGTGGGAGGCACAGGGGTAGATTGCAAAGGATACTGGGAGAGAGGTGCCCAGAGATCAAGGTCTTTTTCCTGGCGGAGCTCCTGGTGTCTTTCAGAAAAACGCATGTCAATGCGGGTGACCAGATGGATAAGTTCTGACAGGTTAGCTGGAATTTCTCGTGCGGCCAGTACATCTTTGATGTTGCTGGATAGGCCTTTTTTAAAGGTCGCGCAGAGGGCCTCGTTGTTCCAAGATAATTCAGAGGCGAGGGTACGAAATTGGATGGCGTATTCACCTACAGAAGAATTTCCCTGGACCAGGTTCAGCAAGGCAGTTTCGGCAGAAGAAGCTCGGGCTAATTCCTCGAAGACACTACGGACTTCAGCGAAGAAGGACTGGACAGTGGCTGTGGCAGGATCATTGCGTTCCCAGAGCAGTGTGGCCCAAGACAAGGCCTTCCCAGACAGAAGACTAACTACGAAAGTCACCTTAGACCGTTCTGTAGGAAATTGGTCCGACAACATCTCCATATGTAGGGAACATTGAGACAGGAAACCACGGCAGAGTCTAGAGTCCCCATCAAATTTGTCCGGCAGGGACAAGCGGAGGCTAGGAGCGGCCACTCGCTGCGGAGGAGGTGCAGGAGCTGGCGGAGGAGATGGTTGCTGCTGTAGCAGTGGCAGAAGTTGCTGTAACATGGCGGTCAACTGCGACAGCTGCTGTCCTTGTTGGGCAATTTGCTGAGATTGCTGAGCGACCACCGTGGGTATATACAAGAATATAACTACTATAAAACTGTCCCTCTATACAAGAATATAACTATTATAATACTGCTCCCTATATACAAGAATATAACTACTAGAATACTGCTCCTATATACAAGAATATAACTACTATAATACTGCTCCTATATACAAGAATATAACTACTATAATACTGCTCCTATATACAAGAATATAACTACTATAATACTGTCTCCTATATACAAGAATATAACTACTATAATACTGCTCCTATATACAAGAATATAACTACTATAATACTGCTCCTATATACAAGAATATAACTACTATAATACTGCTCCTATATACAAGAATATAACTACTATAATACTGCTCCTATATACAAGAATATAACTACTATAATACTGCTCCTATATACAAGAATATAACTACTATAATACTGCTCCTATATACAAGAATATAACTACTATAATACTGCTCCTATATACAAGAATATAACTACTATAATACTGCTCCTATATACAAGAATATAACTACTATAATACTGCTCCTATATACATGAATATAACTACTGTAATACTGCCTCCTATATACAAGAATATAACTACTATAATACTGCCTCCTATATACAAGAATATAACTACTATAATACTGCTCCTATATACATGAATATAACTACTGTAATACTGCCTCCTATATACAAGAATATAACTACTATAACATTAATTCAAGTAGAGAAGACAGACATGGTCGCACATTTATATTTTGTATTTTGATCTATTTGCTTCTCAGCATAAATTAAAAAACTAACAGGTTGTTATTATACATTTTGATCAAAAGGTACAAGCCCACTCGCCACGTCAAGGCCACCTATTTAGAGTGGGTCCCTAGTGTCCCTAGCATAAAATGGCGTAGCACTGGGTGGCGACCACAACCGCCGCAACACCAGTGCCCACAGGGGGAAGGACTCACTGGCAGAGCAGCCCCAATGCTACTCAAACCAATCCCTGGGCCGCACCTCCCCACAGACACGGTCCCACAGCAGCAATGGACGCTGCACAGCACCGCACCAGTGTAAACAAGGTGCAAAAGCTCACTTACCATGTGCTCCCAGACAGAGACTGGGAGGCTGCCAGAATTGAAAGGGCCCTGTGTAGCTGCCTGCTACTTTATATAGGGTTTGGCTGAGGGGAAGGGACAGAGTGCAGACCAGGTGAAAGCAACATTAAAATAGAAATAAAGGGAATAGAAAACACAATGTCAACACAGCCATCACACCCCCTCCCATAGACTTGCATTAAGGGGGCTGGGCGTGACGTCATGTGGGGGTGAGGCCATGATGTCACGAGCTCCCTGCAGAGGCTCCAGCATTTGGTACAGTTTGTTCTAAACACTGAGCAGCAGAGTACCCCTTTAAGTGAACCAGTCTTTTTAATTTTGGTTTACCTAGTTTAGGCGTATTGTCCATGAACCATGCTTTGTGGAGAACTGACCTATTTAGCTGTTTTTGCACCAGCCTCTGGCAGTCGGTCATTCAGAAATAACTCTTCTCCGCTTTTTCGCCGGTTTATGGACAAAAAAAGGGAGTGATTTTTGAAAATTGTCGGGTTACGCCCACTTTTTGATAAGCCATGCCCCCTTTTTTTTAAAAAAAATTCCGAGTGATGTATGAAAATGTAGACTATTTTTTGTCCAAACATGTCGCAATAAGTGTGGCACAGGCATGCACCTAAATTCAGTCCTCAAAAAATGATAAAAATGAGGGTTTTGCTTATTAAATGAAGGCCGATGTGTGCGCTTTATAGAGCACATGAAAATAACAATTGTCGCCTGGTTGTTCACACTGGTTGCTGGGACTACGTCTTTGGCTGCTTGGATTTGTTTGAGGTTTTCTTCATCTGTTCCCTGATTTCTTTCACCTATCGGGATTCTCCTTCTGTCCACACACTCACATATAAGGAGGTTTTGGTGATTTCTCTGGTGTCTGTTTACTGACACTCTCTAAACTTTTAGCTGTTCTGTTATACTGACCTTTGTCTTGCCTTTTGACTACTCTCTTGATATTTGCATTGTTACTGTGTGATCTCCTAATATAGACTTCGGCTTGTTGCCACTGACTGTTTGTCTTTAGTGATTTTTGTAGTCTATTCCTACTGTTCCCCGACCTTGTACAGTAGTTTGTTGTTTTGACCTACTCTGGCCCAGCACGTAACAGACAAGGGAACATCTTTGTGGTTGTGGACCCGTTACCTAGAACAGGCACGCAGTAGGCAGGGACAGAGGTTGTGGGTGAGCCAGGGCTTCACTTGTCCCTTGCTCAAGACATCACCATCTTTCCAAACACTCTATTACCCCATTAATCCATCCTGTGATGTCTCCTGTCCTGGACGGGATTAATGGGGTAATAGAGTGTCTCCTGTCTCCAGGACTCTCCTCTGATAATAACGCTTGGTCACTTCTGTGGTCTCTGTCCTCCTCTTTGCTCTTCTATTCGCTCTCTTACTGACCTGATATTACACTCATTCCTGGCTCTTCGTTGTCCGGCTCTCGTCCATTACTTCGCTCCCTCAGGTATAAATCCTCCCTCCGCCTCCAGATTGAGATTTTCCTTCTTGGTCGGATTTTGTGTTTGTAATAAATCTTCGTCCAGGATGTATGATGGTACAGTCAGGTCATTATTTATGGATGAAACATATTGTGTTTGAGAGATGGCGGTGCAAGGTTATAACTTTCTGGGAACAAGAGAGTTAGTCATGGGGCATCGGCTAGAAATGAGGCGCCAAGTGTGTGAGAGACTGTGAGCCAGTTCTGTAGACCATGTTGAGGACGATAGAGGTCAGAACCCCCTCTAAATACTTCCACATCATCAGTATAAATACGTAAGGGGCACACTATCACCCCTACGGTTACACCATCACCCCTAGGAGCACCCTATCCCCGCTAGGAACACACTATCACGCCTAGGAGCACCCTATCACCCGTAGGAACACACTATCACCCCTACAGGTACAGTATCACCCCTAAGAACACACTATCACCCCTAAGAACACACTATCACCCCTACGGGCACACTATCACCCCTAAGAACACACTATCCCCCCTAGGAGCACACTATCACCCCTAGGAGCACATTATCCCCCTTGGCCAGAGTTGGAGGGGAAAATTTTGATGGGTTGCCACCCTTGAATGGCAAAACCTCAACTGAGGTGGAAGTAATGTTAGCCTCACTTTCTTGTGCCAACCCACAAAGTGTATTAAGAATGTCCCTATCTAAGGGGGACAATTTTAGAATAGGTGAAAAACCTAGGGATCCCACTGTGGCTGGGATATCTCTTTCTCTAGGGCTGTCAGGAGTGTTAGCTGCAACTTTTTTTTTATTATTATTGTACATTTTGTGTAATCCTATCTTTCTAGTGGTTTTGAATAAGTCCACCTCAAATTGAGAATAATCAAAGGACTGGCAAAGGCCAAAATTGAGGCCCTTAGATAGGAGTGACAAGCACTCGTCTGTGAGGGCAACGTCCGTGAGATTGATGACATTGTTCAACTCGGGGACTGTCTCTATGGCAGAAGTTTTTATGGTGGTGATCTTTATGGTGAAGGCCAAGAGGAGGGCTGGGATTTAAATTGGCCAAGGCCAGACCAACATGTTCTTAACTTTCCTTTGATCCCCTTCCTCCATGATGCCTCCTGGAGTAGGGGTCTCCAACCAGTGACCTACGTTGAGGTGATCTCATCCATTCCGTCTGGAATATTAGAAAGAAGAGAAGAGGTTTACAATAGACAAACAATAGAGAACCAAGCCACCACCACCCGTCACCCCCAGTCCTTAGTCCAAGGCTCCATGACACGTTTATCGGCTTCTTAAGTAAACCATGGAGTTATTCTTCAATGTCTCTGGAGTTAATTAAACAACAACAACAACTCTCATTACTCTGATAGATTTCTGCTCAAACCTGGACGAAGTGCGAGGAACCTTCAGTGTGAGAGAAACTCAGTGACCCGGTAATCACAACCGAGGCGATAAATCCAGTGACAATGACGTCTGAGGGTCCGTGGAACGGCCAACAGTATAGACTAATATGAACTGGTCTCTGCCAGGTCATCCCAGGACATGAGGTCTTTAAACACTCTACCCAATATATTCTGAGTGATCAGTTTCCGTGTGGCACAAAAGAACCATAACAACGGGTGACACCAACCTATTGTCACTGCCCTCCATGATGACCACAATTTCCTGTTCCAAACCACGTGCCATATGTAAATGGAGCTCACTTGTTTGTACCATCAATCACCAGGTGGCACGTGGGTGGCCCAAGTAGTAAATAAAGGGCAGGAAACAAAATGGTTCAGGTAATGGCTGGATAATAGACAAATTTAGTTGTGCAATAGGTTACAACGTCTGTATTGACCTCGGCTCAATAGTATGAACGATTAGAAGAGCAGAACAGTGCAATGGCTGATGGTTTCCCCGGCAGATGATATTGCTGATGTAGTTACTGGTTTAGAGAGGACATTAGTGTTGGTCTCATGACTACCAGGGTGTCTCTTTTCTCCCCCGGTGGGTTCTGTCTTTTTAGCACACAGCGTTGTGAAGTGTGGAGATATCCCTGTTTCCAGCAGCAGTGACCTCAGTTTCAGGAGTGGTGCCCCCTCTGGACAAGCTGTCCCTGACTTCTCTTCCATTGTAAGCAGAAGACCCTTTTATTATGAAGTATCAGCCCTATACACAGTGCGCTCTTCAATATAAGCACCAAAGAGCTGTGTCTGTGGTCTCTTATAGGATTAGAGGGTCTCACAAGGTTCTAGGACGATAGAGCTTCATATCTTTACTGTGAAACTGTTCACACTCTCCTACAGCTCCCTTTCTTTTTCCTTTCTTCTTTTTTTCTTTCTTTCTTACTTTATCTAATCTTATTTTCCTTTGGTTCCATTTTTTCCCCTTCCTTTCTCTTTTTCTTTCTTTCTCTCTATTCTTCTGTTTTCTTTCTTTTTTTGTCCCTTCTTTCTCCCCTCCCCCGCTTCTCCTTCTCTGTCTGCTGTTTCTTAAGGATCTGGATGTAATGAATAGTTGCAGCCAGCGGTCAGGGCGGGGGCGATATAATAATTATTATGGTAATACCTGAGCCCCGTGGTATTATATTACACATATATATGATTATTATTATACAATCTCCTGTATAATAAGATCGGGGGCCGGAGGAGACAGATGAGGGGTCCGCAGACAATGGCCACTGCCAGTTTTATGGGTCTGTTTGCCCTTTCTAACTAAATCTATTCTTCTTTCTTTCCTTCTTTCCTTCCTTCTTTCTTTCTTTTCTTCTTTCTTTCTTTCCTTCCTTCTTTCTTTCTTTATTTTGTATTCATTTTCTTCCTCTTTCATTTTTTCTTTCTCTTTTCTTCTCTTTCATTCATTCATTGTTTCTTTCTTCCTTTCTCTTTCACTCTTTTTCTTTCATTTTTTCTCTTTCAATCTATTTCTTTCCTTCCTTCCTTTCCTTCCTTCCTTCCTTCCTTCCTTCCTTCCTTCCTTTCTTTCCTTCATTCTTTCTTTCTTTCTTTATTTTGTACTCATTTTCTTCCTCTTTCATTTTTTCTTTCTCTCTTCTTCTCTTTTTCATTTGTTTTCTTTTTTCTTTCTAATTTCTTCTCTCTTTCTTTCTGTGTTTCTTTCTTCCTTTCTCTTTTCACTCTTTTTCTTTCATTGTTTTTTTCTCTTTCAATCAATTTCTTTTTTTCTTTTCAGGTCTTACCTGCTTTAATGGCGTTATCCAGGATTAGAAAAAACACAGCTAGAAGAAAGATAATACCCAGCACTCACCAGTGATGCACAGTGAAGATTCATTATGCCATAGTGTAGTACAAGGACGCGTTTCGGTGTTGGAGTCTATAGGCAGACAGATGAGGAAGGCTCCAATACTGAAAGGCGTCCTTGTACTACACTACGGCACAATGAATCTTTACTGTACATCTCTGGTGAGTGCTGGGTATTATCTTTACCCAACCTCATGCACCACTGCAGATTCCACGGAAAAGCCGACATATCCCCATATAGAGAAACATAGTGGCTTTCTTCCAAAAACAGCAAAACCACGCACAAACTGAGGAACAGAGGGGCGCTATTTCTGGAAGAAACCAGCTACATTTGTCTTTAAAGGGGTACTCCGGTGGAAAAGTTATACAGATTTGTAAATTACTTCTATTAAACTTTTTTAAACCTTCCAGTACTTATAAGCAGCTGTATATTACAGAGGAAATTCTTTTCTTTTTGGATTTATTTTCTGTCTGACCACAGTGCTCTCTGCTGACACCTGTTCATGTCAGGAACTGTCCAGAGCAGGAGAGGTTTGCTATGGGGATTTACTTCTACTCTGGACAGTTCCTGACATGGACAGAGGTGTCAGCAGAGAGCACTGTGGCCATGACAGAAGAGAAATCCAAAAAAGAAAAGAATTTCCTCTTTAGTCTACAGCTGCTAATAAGTACTGGAAGGATTAATATGTTTTAATAGAAGTAATTTACAAATATGTTTATATATTCTGGAGCCAGTTGACTTAAAAACAAAAAAAAAAAAAAAAAATGTTTTCCACCGGAGTACCCCTTTAAGTACAAACCCAAATCATTCCAGACCTAAATGGCTCCTCTCATTCCCGTACTGATGTTCCTTAAAGGGGTACTCCGCTGCTCAGCGTTTGGAACAAAATTTTCTGAATGCTTAGAGATGGCGCCGGGAGCTCGTGACGTCATAGCCCCGCCCCTCATGATGTCATGCCCCGCGCCCCTCAATGCAAGTCTATGGGAGGGGGCGTGACGGCTGTCACGCCCCCTCCCATAGACTTGCACTGAGGGGGCGGATCATGATGTCATGAGGGGCGGAACTATGACGTCACAAGCTGCCGGCTCTAGGCATTCGGAACATTTTGTTCCTAACGCTGAGCACCCCTTTAAGGATCTGGATGTAATGAATAGTTGCAGCCAGCGGTCAGGGTGGGGGCGATAAATGAATAATTATGGTAATACCTGAGCCCCGCGGTATTATATTACACATATATATGATTATTATTATACAATCTCCTGTATAATAAGATCGGGGGCCGGAGGAGACAGATGAGGGGTCCGCAGACAGTGGCCGTTGCCAGTTTTATGGGTCTGTCCGCCCCTCGTGACCGGAATACGAAAGCGCCAAATGAAGGTGTCTGGTAATATGACGACCGTAGTTTTGTGGCCGGACGGTCTGTGAGCACAATGAGGCGCACAGCGGGATATATACTATAGGGCAGAGAAAAGAATCAAGGCAATTGACGATGAAATGTTCCCATAAATATTTATACGTAATATTTGGCGCGGTCGCCGGCACTCGGGTCGTCGCAAAATATTAACTTCGAGATCGTAAAATAACAACTGGGCAGCAAATGTGAGAAGTAAATATTAATGAATATAAATGTTACACGTAAATCACATTAAGGCGAATGCGGTGGTGGTCACATGACCTCGGGCGCTATTACTGCCTCGGACTTAAGGGACACAGAATAATAACTGGGCTGTAGTAATTGGTGTATCCAAGCCTGTCACGTGTGATACTGTCTGGTGAAACTGTATCTAATGACAGTGTTTTCCAAACAGTGCATCTCCAGCTGTTACAAAACTACAACTCCCAGCATGCCTGTTTCACTATATCACTTGTGTCATCAGGGAAAGTGATGCTCTAATGATCCCTGATGATGCAGTTGCTACCCTGAAACATGTCGGGGTGGCCTTAATTGTTTTAATCATACTTGTTGCTTCTTCACATAACTAGGGTAGTGTTTCCCAACCAGTGTGCGGACAGCTGTTGCAAAACTACAACTCCCAACATGCCTGGACAGCCAAAGGCTGGGAGTAGTAGTTTTTGTAGTTTTGCAACAGCTGGGGACGCTTATTTGGAAAACACTGATCTAAAGCTGTCATGTCTATAACCTTTATATCTAAACCTTATGTGTGTGATACTGTGCACCAAACCTCTGTATCTAATCCTATCATGTGTGATACTGTCTGCAGAGCTGCTGTATCTAAGCCTGCCATGTGTGATACTATCTGCTGAGCTACTTTACCTTTTTCCAGCATGTGTGATACAGTCGGCTAAATTACTGTATCTAAGCATGTGTGATACAATTTGCCGATTCGATATTCCTAAGCATATTGTGTGATACTTTCTTCTGAGCATCTGCATCTAAGCCTTTTATGTGTGACACTGTTTACATATCTGCTGTATCTAAGCCTACCATATGTATCACTTTCTGCTGAGCTACTATATCTTTTCCTATCATGTGTGAAACTGCCTGCTGAGCAAGTGTATCTAAGCATGTGTGAAACATTCTGCTGATTCACAATATCTTAGTTTATAACATGTGATATTGTCTGCTGAGCTGCTGTATCTAATCCTATCATGTGCAATACTGTCTGCTGAGTTAATGTATCTAAGCATGTGTGATACATTCTGTTGATTCATTATATCTAAGTTTATTATGTGTGATCCTGTCTGCTGAGGTATATTGAATCTGCTGATTCAATATACCTAAGCCTTGTGTAATATTGTCTTCTAAGCTGCTGTATCTAAGCCTTTTATGTGTGATACACTCTCCTGATTCAATATACCTGCACCTTGTGTGATATTGTATCTAAGCCTTTGATGTGTGATACACTCTGCTGATTCAATATACCTAAGCCTTGTGTAATATTATCGTCTAAGCTGCTATATCTAAGCCTTTTATGTGTGATACACTCTCCTGATTCAATATACCTGCACCTTGTGTGATATTGTATCTAAGCCTTTGATGTGTGATACACTCTGCTGATTCAATATACCTAAGCCTTGTGTAATATTGTCGTCTAAGCTGCTATATCTAAGCCTTTTATGTGTGATACACTCTCCTGATTCAATATACCTGCACCTTGTGTGATATTGTATCTAAGCCTTTGATGTGTGATACACTCTGCTGATTCAATATACCTAAGCCTTGTGTAATATTGTCGTCTAAGCTGCTATATCTAAGCCGTTTATGTGTGATACACTCTCCTGATTCAATATACCTGCACCTTGTGTGATATTGTATCTAAGCCTTTGATGTGTGATACACTCTGTTGATTCAATATACCTAATCCTTGTGTGATATTGTCTTCTAAGCTGCTGTATCTAAGCCTTTGATGTGTGATACACTCTGCTGATTCAATATACCTAAGCCTTGTGTAATATTGTCGTCTAAGCTGCTATATCTAAGCCTTTTATGTGTGATACACTCTCCTGATTCAATATACCTGCACCTTGTGTGATATTGTATCTAAGCCTTTGATGTGTGATACACTCTGTTGATTCAATATACCTAATCCTTGTGTGATATTGTCTTCTAAGCTGCTGTATCTAAGCCTTTAATGTGTGATACACTCTGCTGATTCAATATACCTAAGTCTTGTGTGATATTGTCTTCTAAGCTGCTATATCTAAGCTTTTATGTGTGATACACTCTGCTGATTCAATATACCTAAGCTTGTGTGATATTGTCTTCCAAGATGCTGTATCTAAGCCTTTAATGTGTGATACACTCTGCTGATTCAATATACCTAAGCTTGTGTGATATTGTCTTCTAAGCTGCTGAATCTAAGCCTTTAATGTGTGATACACTCTGATATAATATACCTAAGCCTTGTGTGATATTGTCTCCTAAGCTGCTGTATCTAAGCCTTTTATGTGTGATACACTCTCCTGATTCAATATTCCAGCACCTTGTGTGATATTGTATCTAAGCCTTTGATGTGTGATACACTCTGTTGATTCAATATACCTAAGCCTTGTGTGATATTGTCTTCTTAGCTGTTGTATCTAAGCCTGTAATGTGTGATACACTCTGCTGATTCAATATACCAAAGCCTTGTGTGATATTGTCTTCTTAGCTGCTGTATCTAAGCCTTTAATGTGTGATACACTCTGCTGATTCAATATACCTAAGCCTTGTGTGATATTGTCTTCTTAGCTGTTGTATCTAAGCCTGTAATGTGTGATACACTCTGCTGATTCAATATACCAAAGCCTTGTGTGATATTGTCTTCTTAGCTGCTGTATCTAAGCCTTTAATGTGTGATACACTCTGCTGATTCAATATACCTAAGCCTTGTGTGATATTGTCTTCTTAGCTGTTGTATCTAAGCCTGTAATGTGTGATACACTCTGCTGATTCAATATACCAAAGCCTTGTGTGATATTGTCTTCTAAGCTGCTGTATCTAAGCCTTTTAGGTGTGAAACTCCTTCTCTCATCTACATAAGACTACATCCCCCATCATATACCGTGGATTCCTGGCTCATTATGGCGCCATTGTCTAATTACCGCTCTGACTCCATAATGAGTATAAATAACTCTCGTCGGCGTTGATGAATCCTCTCTGCGGTGGGGACACTAAGAAGCTGCGTTTCCCGCCGTATTGCGCCGTTCTTCCTGCTCTGGAGGCTTTTAATGCTGCTCTTAATTAGAGATAATAACGTGGGATTCGTTTCCTAATGAGAATGTCGCTGATGTTATCAAACATCTCGCAGTTTTGATGTTTGCAGGAATGGCGCGGAGGGCGGGGTGGAGATTGTGACAGAAATGTAAAATCTGCCTCTATGAAATTCTAATGGAGCTTTATGGGGCTCTTAACATTTGGTGCCGAATGTTTCATCCTAACAAGATATTTAATTAATTTTACATCTTTAATTCTGTGCAGAATCCGTGTTCACAAATACAGGATAAAAGCAAAATTCGTTTCTATAAAATGTTCATACAAAAGATAAAATGACAGTAAAATGAGACAAATTTTATTCAAACATAATTATACAGAAATATAATTAAATTGTTGAAATCATATCTATAGATGTGAGGCTCCTCGGGGGCGGGTCCATAGGTAGGCAGTGCCGATGTTACTCCACCCACACAGATATCCCTAAACTATAAGGAATACTGTCAGCCCAAAGTCGTTTCCATCACTAAACATAGGTAAACTGATCTTAAAGGGGTACTCTCCTAGATGTCTTATCCCCTATCCAAAGGATGGGGATAATGTGTGATCGCGGGGGTCCCGCCGCTAGGGACCGCCGTGATCTCGCTGCTGCCCCCCAGTGTTCATTTAGAGCATCTAGTGCAGCGCCAGAGGCTCGTGACGTGATGGTCACGTCCTCTCAATGCAAGTCAATGGGAGGGGCGTGACAACGTCACGCCCCTCCCATAGACTTGCATTGAGGGGGCATGGCTGTGACATCACGAGCAGGGTGTGATCGTGATGTCACGAGCCTCCGCCCCATATCGCCAGTCATCCGGCACAGAGCGTAGTTTGCTTCGCGCACCGGATGTCTGGGGTGCCATAGCAGAGTTCTCAGGGGTCCCCAGTGGGGGGACACCCAAGATCAGACATCTTATCCCCAATCCTTTTGAATAAAGGATAAGATGTCTAGGGGCGGAGTACCCCTTTAAATTGTTAAAGTCATTTCTATAGATGTGAGGCTCCTCGGGGGCGGGTCCATGGGTAGGCAGTGCTGATGTTACTCCACCCACACGGATATCCCTACACTATGAGGAATACTATCAGCCCAAAGTGGTTTCCATCACTAAAGATAGGTAAACTGATCTTAACCCCTTAACGACCAAGGACGTGTATTTAAGTCCTTGACCGGCTCCCACAATGTAACGCGAGGGACCCGGGGCTAATAGCGTGTGGCAGCGATCGCGGTGCCGCGCGCTATTAACCCTTTAGACACAGCGTTCAAAGTTGAACGCTGCGTCTAAAACGAATGTAAAAGCTTCCCGGCTGCTCAGTGGGGCGGATTGGGACCACCGCAGTGAAAATGCGGTGTCCCGATCAGCTAGGACGCGAGCGGAGGTCCTCTTACCTTCGGCCCCTTTCACGCTACAAAATTTCTCCGTTTTAAAGATCCGTGCGAAGTTCCGTCTGAAAATCTGTAAACGGCAGTTACAAAATCCTATATGGCCGTTAGCAAATCCCATTATAGTCTACAGGATTTTTCTAATAGCCGTTTTAACCCGTTATTAATAACGGACGTTATTTTGTGACGGAAGATAGTAACGGGAGAAATAATGCATGTTAGTATCTTCCGTCACAAAATAACGGCCATTATTAATAAAGGGCAATAACGGGTAAAAACGGCTATTAGGAAAATCCCGTAGACTATGATGGGATTTTCTAACGGCCTTATAGGATTTTGTAACTGCCGTTTTACAGTTGATTTTCAGACGGAACTTCGCACGGATCTTTAAAACGGAGTAATTTTGTAGTGTGAATGAAGCCGTCCATTTGGCGATTGATTGCTCCAAGCCTGAGATGCAGGCTTGAGCAATTGACCGCTGATAATACTGATCAATGCAAAGCTATGGCTCTGCAGTGATCGGTGTAAAAGATCAGTGTGTGCAGTGTTATAGCCCCCTATGGGATATCAATGATCAATGTAAAAGATCAGTGTGTGCAGTGTTATAGCCCCCTATGGGATAACAATGATCAATGTAAGAGATCAGTGTGTGCAGTGTTATAGCCC
The DNA here is from genome assembly GCF_029499605.1 of Hyla sarda. NCBI lineage: Eukaryota > Metazoa > Chordata > Amphibia > Anura > Hylidae > Hyla > Hyla sarda. The sequence goes on along the minus strand of NC_079191.1, from coordinate 443,712,308 downwards.
CCTATGGGATAACAATGATCAGTGTAAGAGATCAGTGTGTGCAGTGTTATAGCTCCCTATGGGATAACAATGATCAGTGTAAGAGAGCAGTGTGTGCAGTGTTATAGCCCCCTATGGGATAACAATGATCAGTATAAGAGATCAGTGTGTGCAGTGTTATAGCTCCCTATGGGATAACAATGATCACTGTAAGAGATCAGTGTGTGCAGTGTTATAGCTCCCTATGGGATAACAATGATCAGTGTAAGAGATCAGTGTGTGCAGTGTTATAGCCCCCTATGGGATAACAATGATCAATGTAAAAGATCAGTGTGTGCAGTCTTATAGTCCCCTACTGCGTAGAAACAGAAGCCCCCAAAAGTTACAAAATGGCGTATTTGTCCTGTGCTCGTGAAATTCGCATATTCGTTATGTTCGTTCTCTTTTTTTTCATGCGAAAATTCGTAATAAAATTTGCATAGTGTGTATATGCGACTATATCTTTCCCCTAAAAGAAGGGAGGGATCAGTGTCCTCTGACTGGAAGTGCCGATTTTCATAAATATTTGCATATTTACATATATTCGCGAAAAATAAAAATAAAAGAATATTCTTCATTACGATTATACAGTATATAACTATATTTAAATATTTGCGTAATTGCGAAGTGCTGATATTCGTGGAAAAAATTAGCATTTCAAATATTCGCGCTCAACACTAATCCTGTACTGATCCTGAGTTATGTCCTGTATTATATTGGGAGATGTACACTTGCACATTCTGGGTCTCCCTGGTCGGAGGCCCTTTATTTTGTTATTACACAATGCGGAGACCAGATTTTTAGAATCATGTGATCTGGAGGATTTTTCATCCATTTTAATTATTACGCATTGACCTTGAGCCTTAATATATAAAGGATAAATTACGTTCGGTCACAGATGTAATAGTCTGAGAGCTCTGGGTAAATGATAGTGTCAGCTTGTGTAATAAATTACATTTAAATGGCTACTTATGGAAATGAGCCGCATTGTACTGCGACTGTACGGGGAGCGTAAGCACAGGACGGCGACTGCAGGGACCGCATCGTTATATAGTGCAACTATGTACACCACATGGTAAGGAAGGAGAACTAATGTAAATATCCTCTGAAGATTCTTACATCACAATGACATCACAGTCATAGAAGGAGCAGTGTTATAAGAGTAGATGGTGATGTCACAGTTGGGAAAGTGAGGTCACATGGTCTATATAGGAAGTATTGTACGATTTGATAAGGATATTAAAGTGAGGTCACATAGTCTATATAAGTATTGTGTGATTGGATGGTGATGTCACAGTTAGGGCAATGAGCTGTATCTCCGGCTTTTCCATAGAGATGCATTGGAGAGCAGGGGCACCGTGTAGGAGAAGCCGGGGTTGTCCAAGTGGTAGGACTCCCATGATCAGACACTTATCTCCTATCCTTTGGAGAGGGGATAAGTTGTGTTACATTGCTGTACCCCTTAAAAATATCATATACGTATAGTAGATAATTTTATTCTAAAAGAAAGAATATCGCATTACATGATATCAAGAATGGGCAACATTTTAAGGGGTTATTCAGGATTAGAAAAATTGTGCTAATTTTTTTTACATTAAAAACAGCTCCACATCTGTCCCCAGGTTGTGTGTTGTATTACAACTTGGCTCCATTATCTTCAATGAAACTGAGCTGCAGAACACACCCCACCCGGAGACAGACAATAAGCATTTTTTGAAATAAATTAGCTCTGTTTTTCTATTCCTTGATAACCCCTTTAATTTATAGATATATAAAATGGAAGTGATAAGTAAACACTTTGCCCACTTCTAACTACTATACAAATGTACTAACTCTGGGTTAGTACTCTTAAAGACACAGTACAAGACATATAATCTATAATACTCTGTAATTAGATGGTAAAGGAATTATCATAGACAATGCTATATGCATCTTGTGCATGCACTGATATGGATAAAACATGTCTCTTCTGCAGAAGAAGGAGAAGTGATCCATATGCTAAACATTACATTTCAATATGGAGATTAAAGGAGTACTCTAAATCAAAACATTTAACTGCCATTAGCAAACATTTATCAAGTTACACAATAGTCTAAATGACCTTCATAACCTATATAGCAAGCATACCGTGTTTTCACGTAATCCGGAAGTTCATCCTCTGACTGTGAGCTATGACGCTCATTCTGCATGTTCTGGCCATCTGTCGCCATCTTTGTAACGAAACGTCATCATATCTGTGATCCTCCCCGCAGTCTGCCGGCCCCCACAAGCCCGAGTCGGTCCCTCCCCGTCTGAATATTCATAACCCCTCTCGTTTCCTCAGCCGGCATTGGCTCTGCTGAGGAAATACCTCCCTAACCTCCCTCCTATCATGCTGCGAGTCGCGCGCCTGTGCACTCAGCAGCATCTTCAGACCGGGCATGTGATTACTTTTGTCCAGTAATATAACTGATAGTTACGTTTGCGTAACTATCAGTTAGATTCACAAATCAACTTACGCATAATGTAATGGGTAGAGAACAAGTTCCATGCGGATGGGGGTGGTGGTTAGGGAAAGGGGAGGCAGAGAAGGGCGTAGTGCTGAATATTATTAGGGGTGGGGAGCTACAGTGAAGGAGGGCTTGAGACCAGAGGGACAGGCGATATGAATGCTGGGTAGCGTTAATCATGACGTCACTTTGAGACGTACAGTACCCGGAAGTAAAAGAAATTAGAGCAGGCTGTAACGGGAGAACTGCTGGACCGATTCGGGAGATCAGCACCTCTATTTAAAGGTATTTAGATACCCTATTCTATGGGGACATTTTTTTCATTATCATAGTACTCCTTTAAGGGAAACCTCTCTTCACCATACTTTCTTATATAATGTCATCCACATTTTAAAATAGATCTAAATCAAATAAGAAAAATGTGTATGTTACCATGATCATGTGATGTATAACTTCTGCACCTGGGAAAGCTGGGTACATCGAATTGTCTTGTTACCATGTGGTCACCTCAGATGTGTCCTTGCATCATTGTAGAATGTATCCCACCCTGACTCGTTATTGCTACACCCCTCAGGTAGCTTTTAGGAATGCAAAGCAGCTCTGGAAAATATATAAGATCTCTTTGTAGAAGATCTTTTTGTCCAATATCTACATAATGATTAATCTCTTTGTGCATCTACATATGTGGTTTTAACTAGAAATCTTATTAATTAATACACACCTCATACGTTGAAATCCTCCAAAGGTATAATAGTTGTATACTTGTGCAAATTAACCTTTAAGTGAGGTCATTGCCCTTATTTTAGCTTCCTTCCGGTGTAATGACCATGTATCGATTAGATGGCGCTATTGAGTAGAGAATTACAGTCATTACCAATCAAGTTAATCAAGGGTTAATGTTTTAAGTGTCAGTAACTTCATGTCTTCTATCTAATAATAATTATGGGGTCATTAGGTCATACACAACAGATAAGTTTGACAACTTCTAGCAATAAAACCAAAATACAGACATCGTGGACACCAGTTGCTTTTCCCAGACTATAAATTTCGGGGTAGACTTGACTCCCCAACACAGATGTGTGGTCTCATTGTTTATACAAACACCAACTAATGTTAGAATAACTTATCATGAACATCATGGTACGGCCTGAAACTTAATGTCAGACTTAGGATTTTTCTATGCCTTAAGAGATGCAAGGACTGTCCAACACACTTAAAGGGGTACTCCGCTGCTAGACATCTTATCCCCTATCCAAAGGATAGGGGATAAGATGTCTGATTGCGGGGGTCCCACTGGTGGGGCCCCCCGCAATCTCCCGCAGCACCCAGCATTCTAAACAAATGCCAGGTTCCTCTGGCAGTGGTCGTGACGTCATGGCCACGCCCCCTAGTGACACCACGCCCTCTCCATTCGTGTCTATGGGAGGGGGCCTGTCAGTGACACGCCCCCTCCCATAGACATGAATGGAGGGGGTGTGGCGTGACGTCATGATCACGGCCTCCGGGTCAGAGCGTTCTGAACAAAATGTTCAGAATGCTGGAGCAGCGGAGTACCCCTTTAATAAGAAGAAACCAATCTTACAATGTATAGCATTTAACTATATGCAGTGTATGAATATAAAATAATATATGTGTGATGTCACTGACTGTTTACATGATAATTACATATGTTCTATTGAGTATTTGTAATAAGACTTATGTTTTTAGGATAACAAACAACTTTCTCATCATCTTTATGTCTTCTCTTCAGACGGTGGTGGGATTGTACACTTCTGTCTGCTATAGACCCCCTATGGTTCTCACCCTCTATTCCTTATCATGTTGTAAATGTTGGGGTGACACAAGGTGCATTACTTTCTATCTACTCAGAGAACATTAAAATGTCAACTAGATTCAAAATGGAGACCATACGTCTCTTTCGTTAATTTTAGATAACAGACTGACACTCATTGTCGTGCTAACTATGTGAGAGGGGGCCATGAGTGTCAGTCTATGTGAGTGGATGAGTGTCAGTCTATGTGAGTGGATGAGTGTCAGTCTCTGTTAGAGTGGGCCATGAGTGTCAGTCTATACTAGTGTATAAGTGGCAAGCTCTACTAGGGGGGCCATGAGTGTCAGTCTCAGTAAGTGGATGAGTGTCAGTCTCTGTGAGTGGATGAGTGTCGGTCTATGTGAGTGTATAGGTGTCAGTCTCTGTAAGTGTATGAGTGTCAGTCCATGTGAGTGGATGAGTGTCGGTCTCTGTGAGTGGATGAGTGTCGGTCTATGTGAGTGGATGAGTGTCGGTCTCTGTGAGTGGATGAGTGTCGGTCTCTGTGAGTGGATGAGTGTCAGTCTCAGTGAGTGGATGAGTGTCGGTCTCTGTGAGTGGATGAGTGTCAGTCTATGTGAGTGGATGAGTGTCGGTCTCTGTGAGTGGATGAGTGTCGGTCTCTGTGAGTGGATGAGTGTCGGTCTCTGTGAGTGGATGAGTGTCGGTCTATGTGAGTGGATGAGTGTCAGTCTCTGTGAGAGGGGCCATAACTTTATAAATACGCCCTTGCTGTGATCTTTGTCCCTGTCCATGTAAACACATATATCCTCAGGTGGACTCTTGTCCTATAAGAGTCCATGGCAGTTATGATAGAAGCCGCCCACACGGATAAGATCAGAGACGTATATATAATTCTGACCCACAGGCAACATAAAGTGCTAGGAAATAAAAATTAAACATGCATTAAAGTGTGTGCAAAATACACTGCTCAATAGAAATACTTTCGTCTTCACATAGTTGAATGCGCTGACAACAAAGTCACACAAAAATTATCAATGGAAATCAAATGTATCAACCTATGGAGGTCTGGATATGGAGTCACACGCAAAATCACAGTGGAAAACCCCACTACAGGCCGATCCAACTTTATGTAATGTCCTTAATACAAGTCCCAATGAGGCTCAGTAGTGTGTGTGGCCTCCACGTGCCCGTATGACCTCCCTACAACGCCTGGGCATGATCCTGATGAGGTGGGGGATGGTATGCTGAGGGATGTCCTCCCAGACCTGGACTAAAGCATCCGCCAACTCCTGGACAGTCTGTGGTGGATGGAGCGAGACGTTCCAGATGTGCTCAATAGGATTCAGGGGAACGGGCGGCCAGTCCATAGCATCAATGCCTTCCTCTTGTAGGAACTGCTGACACACTCAGCCACATGAGGTTTAGCATTGTCTTGTATTAGGAGGAACCCAACCGCACCAGCATATGGTCTCACAAGGGGTCTGAGGATCTCATCTCGGTAGGTCTCACAAGGGGTCTGAGGATCTCATCTCGGTACCTAATGGCAGTCAGGCTACCGTTGGCAAGCACATGGAGGGCTGTGCGGCCCCCAAAGAAATGCCACCCCACACCATTACTGACCCACCACCAAACCGGTCATACTGGAGGATGTTGCAGGCAGCAGAACGTTCTCCACGTCGTCTCAACACTCTGTCACATCTGTCACATGTGCTCAGTGTGAACCTGCTTTCATCTGTGAAGAGCACAGGGCGCCAATCTTGCCAATCTTGGTGTTCTCTGGCAAATGCCAAACATCCTGCACGGTGTTGGGCTGTAAGCACAACCCCCACCTGTGGACGTTGGGCCCTCATACCACCCTCATGGAGTCTGTTTCTGACCGTTTGAGTGGACACATGCAAATTTGTGGCCTGCTGGAGGTCATTTTGCAGGGCTCTGCCAGTGCTCCTCCTTCTCCTCCATGCACAAAGGCGGAGGTAGCGGTCCTGCTGCTGGGTTGTTGCCTCCTACAGCCTCCTCCATGTCTCCTGATGTACTGGCCTGTCTCCTGGTAGCGCCTCCATGCTCTGGACACTACGCTGACAGACACAGCAAACCTTCTTGCCACAGCTCGCACATTGATGTGCCATCCTGGATGAGCTGCACTACCTGAGCCACTTGTGTGGGTTGTAGACTCCGTCTCATGCTACCACTAGAGTGAAAGCACCGCCAGCATTCAAAAGTGACCAAAACATCAGATAGGAAGCATAGGATCTGAGAAGTGGTCTGTGGTCACCACCTGCAGAACCACTCCTTTATTATGGGTGTCTTGCTAATTGCCTATAATTTCCATGTGTTGTCTGTTCCATGTGAAATTGATTGTCAATCAGTGATCTTCCTGAGTGGACAGTGGGATCTCACACAAGTGACAGTGACTTGGAGTCACATTGTGTTGTGTAAGGGTTCCCTTAATTTTTTTGAGCAGGGTACAATAAAAGCAAGACATCCTAGAGATGGTCCTGATCCCCCTGAGGACACTTTTGGGATCCGTGATCTTCTATTCATTGTATCACCCGAGTATTTAGGATTAGATTTGTATTAGATGTATTAGATGATCTCTAGGATGTGTTAGTTGTTTTTATACTTTTATTTAGCATATTTAGTTTTTATCTATGTATTATGTGTGATCTGTTCTACGATGGGGTGTGGGCGGCTTTTATCATCACTGTCACTGACTATAGGGAATACACAAGATCTCTGGGAGCTGTTTATAAAATAGTCTTTATGTTTTCCTGTATATTTGTTATTCACAATGTCTGATCCCTGTCTACATTATGTGGGTGTGCGCTGTATACTTTGTATACTTTGTACTTTGTGTTTTGCTGTTCGCTTGTTGTCTCAGAATTGTCTTCAGGCTGTGGAAGTTGTCTTATCTTTTTTTGGACCAAATGGAGAAGAAAAACGTCTACAGTAATAGACAGATATAACAGGTCAGGCTATGATTGGACGGTGATGTCACACGGGCAGGGCAGTGAGGTCACAGTGTATATACCAGGTCAGGCTGTGATTGGATGGTGATGTCACATGGGCAGGGCAGTGAGGTCACAGTGTATATACCAGGTCAGGCTGTGATTGGACGGTGATGTCACATGGGCAGGGCAGTGAGGTCACAGTGTATATACCAGGTCAGGCTGTGATTGGATGGTGATGTCACATGGGCAGGGCAGTGAGGTCACAGTGTATATACCAGGTCAGGCTGTGATTGGACGATAAAGTCGCATGGGCAGGGCAGTGAGGTCACAGTGTATATACCAGGTCAGGCTGTGATTGGACGGTAAAGTCGCATGGGTAGGGAAGTGAGGTCACCATGTGTATACCAGGTCTGTCTGTGATTGGACAGTGATGTCACATGAGTAGGGCAGTCAGGTCACTATGTGTATATCAGGGTAGGCTGTGATTGGATGGTGATGTCACTGTTAGGGCAGTGAGGTCACAAAATCTATAGCAGGTCAGGCAGTGATTGGATGGTGATGTCACTGTTAGGGCAGTAAGGTCACGCAGTCTATGACAGGTCAGGCAGTCATTGGTTGAGGTCACATGTTTTACGTTGCGGCCCTTGCCGCCAGTTTCATTTCCCTGATTCTCATCTAAGAGATGTCTAAATATCTGAGGATTTGGGTAATAATCCAGTTTTGTGCGTTAATGCTTTTATGGCGACATTATAATCGCAGGCAGATCCCCCCCGTGTACAGCACTTCCCATAATTCCCTGCAGCTCAGTGTGATTGTTACATAGACATCAGAGGCCAGCGGGAGGGGAATGATGATGGAGACTGCGGCCGCTGAGGCCTCCCCCAGACCCCAGGACCATCCGTCTCCGCCGCTGGTTGCGTTCGCCGGTTTTATGTCGCCGTTTAATTTCCTTTTTGTTTTCTATTGCAGTTTTTTTCCCTCGACATAACGTGATTATGTGCGATGAATGCCGCCGCACGCCGCTTAATGGCAGCCATTCCTTATATGAGTGAAGTCGTCATATGGACCAGCGGATATTTTATTGGAGAATAAAAAGTTATTCACGGAGGGTTTTTTAGCGCTCACTAAATACGGTGAAGACGATGGGGGTCGTGCGGCTCATCATCCGGACGGCCCGGGGATCCTCAGAGCACATTGTTCTTTATGACACTTTTATATCCCATAATATCGTAAGTTCAGAAGTCGCCATAAAGTCAATGGAAGAAATTGTGCGTTAGATGGCGACGTATATAATAGCGTCATGTGACAGCCCTGAGAAGAGGTACAAAATGATGTACTGGGGGTCTATGCCCCCACCCAGGACTAGGAACCGGATAACTGAACTTCCAATATCAGTGGTCTCCAAACTGTGGACCTCCAGATGTTGCAAAACTACAACCCCAAGCATGCCGGACAGCCAGTGGTGGGGTCCACAGTTTGGAGACCACTGCCCTATATGATCAGTAACTTTTCTTCCTCTAGTGAATGATATTGTTGTATGGACGGTACATGAGGCCTTTATGTAGCATTTTATTGTCTTTATTTAGGCCGTGTTTGATGTTATTTGGACACAACAGTATAAGGTGCTTTATTTGGTATTTTGGCAGGATATAGAAGTTATTTGTATACTGGTTTATGCTTTTATTTGGGCAATGTTCTGCATAATATTTAGACACATTATGGTGATGTTTCAGCAGTGTACGGTATTTTGTTATTTATATACTATAGTGTTATATCTGTATAGTACGGTATGTTATTTATATACTATAGTGTTATATCAGTATAGTACGGTATGTTGTTATTTATATACTATAGTGTTATATCAGTATAGTACGGTATGTTGTTATTTATATACTATAGTGTTATATCAGTATAGTACGGTATGTTGTTATTTATATACTATAGTGTTATATCAGTATAGTACGGTATGTTGTTATTTATATACTATAGTGTTATATAAGTATAGTACAGTATGTTGTTATTTATATACTATAGTGTTATATCAGTATAGTACGGTATGTTGTTATTTATATACTATAGTGTTATATCAGTATAGTACGGTATGTTGTTATTTATATACTATAGTGTTATATCAGTATAGTACGGTATGTTGTTATTTATATACTATAGTGTTATATCAGTATAGTACGGTATGTTGTTATTTATATTCTATAGTGTTATATTAGTATTGTACGGTATGTTGTTATTTATATACTATAGTGTTATATCAGTATAGTACGGTATGTTGTTATTTATATACTATAGTGTTATATCAGTATAGTACGGTATGTTGTTATTTATATACTATAGTGTTATATCAGTATAGTACAGTATGTTGTTATTTATATACTATAGTGTTATATCAGTATAGTACGGTATGTTGTTATTTATATACTATAGTGTTATATCAGTATAGTACGGTATGTTGTTATTTATATACTATAGTGTTATATCAGTATAGTACGGTATGTTGTTATTTATATACTATAGTGTTATATCAGTATAGTACAGTATGTTGTTATTTATATACTATAGTGTTATATCAGTATAGTACAGTATGTTGTTATTTATATACTATAGTGTTATATAAGTATAGTACAGTATGTTGTTATTTATATACTATAGTGTTATATCAGTATAGTACGGTATGTTGTTATTTATATACTATAGTGTTATATCAGTATAGTACGGTATGTTGTTATTTATATACTATAGTGTTATATCAGTATAGTACGGTATGTTGTTATTTATATACTATAGTGTTATATCAGTAAAGTACGGTATGTTGTTATTTATATACTATAGTGTTATATCAGTATAGTACAGTATGTTGTTATTTATATACTATAGTGTTATATCAGTATAGTACAGTATGTTGTTATTTATATACTATAGTGTTATATCAGTATAGTACGGTATGTTGTTATTTATATACTATAGTGTTATATCAGTATAGTACGGTATGTTGTTATTTATATACTATAGTGTTATATCAGTATAGTACAGTATGTTGTTATTTATATACTATAGTGTTATATCAGTATAGTACGGTATGTTGTTATTTATATACTATAGTGTTATATCAGTATAGTACGGTATGTTGTTATTTATATACTATAGTGTTATATCAGTATAGTACAGTATGTTATTTATATACTATAGTGTTATATCAGTATAGTACAGTATGTTGTTTTTTATATACTATAGTGTTATATCAGTATAGTACAGTATGTTGTTATTTATATACTATAGTGTTATATCAGTATAGTACAGTATGTTGTTATTTATATACTATAGTGTTATATCAGTATAGTACGGTATGTTGTTATTTATATACTATAGTGTTATATCAGTATAGTACAGTATGTTGTTATTTATATACTATAGTGTTATATCAGTATAGTACAGTATGTTGTTATTTATATACTATAGTGTTATATAAGTATAGTACAGTATGTTGTTATTTATATACTATAGTGTTATATCAGTATAGTACGGTATGTTGTTATTTATATACTATAGTGTTATATCAGTATAGTACGGTATGTTGTTATTTATATACTATAGTGTTATATCAGTATAGTACGGTATGTTGTTATTTATATACTATAGTGTTATATCAGTATAGTACAGTATGTTGTTATTTATATACTATAGTGTTATATCAGTATAGTACAGTATGTTGTTATTTATATACTATAGTGTTATATAAGTATAGTACAGTATGTTGTTATTTATATACTATAGTGTTATATCAGTATAGTACGGTATGTTGTTATTTATATACTATAGTGTTATATCAGTATAGTACGGTATGTTGTTATTTATATACTATAGTGTTATATCAGTATAGTACAGTATGTTGTTATTTATATACTATAGTGTTATATCAGTATAGTACAGTATGTTGTTATTTATATACTATAGTGTTATATCAGTATAGTACGGTATGTTGTTATTTATATACTATAGTGTTATATCAGTATAGTACAGTATGTTGTTATTTATATACTATAGTGTTATATCAGTATAGTACGGTATGTTGTTATTTATATACTATAGTGTTATATCAGTATAGTACAGTATGTTGTTATTTATATACTATAGTGTTATATCAGTATAGTACGGTATGTTGTTATTTATATACTATAGTGTTATATCAGTATAGTACGGTATGTTGTTATTTATATACTATAGTGTTATATCAGTATAGTACAGTATGTTATTTATATACTATAGTGTTATATCAGTATAGTACAGTATGTTGTTTTTTATATACTATAGTGTTATATCAGTATAGTACAGTATGTTGTTATTTATATACTATAGTGTTATATCAGTATAGTACGGTATGTTGTTATTTATATACTATAGTGTTATATTAGTATAGTACAGTATGTTGTTATTTATATACTATAGTGTTATATTAGCAGTGTATAGTGTGTTGTTATTTATATACTATAGTGTTATATTAGCAGTGTATAGTGTGTTGTTATTTATATACTATAGTGTTATATTAGCAGTGTATAGTGTGTTGTTATTTATATACTATAGTGTTATATTAGCAGTGTATAGTGTGTTGTTATTTTGATACTATATATAGTTATATCGGCAGTGTATGTTGCTATATTGGTAATATCTTATTCCCTAGAGTATGTTGTTATTTTAGTAATATGTTGCTATTTTGGTACTATATTGCGAAGCATCTTGTTATTTTGATACTATGGTGCTGTTTTTTTGGGGGAATGCATGTTATTATTTTATTATTATGGTGTTTTATTTCAGCAGCTCAGGTTGGTAATTTAGTTCTTTAAAGTTATAGAAGTGTTGTATGTTGTTATTTAGGCAATTTATGTCATTTTCATTGTAGGTTGTTATTTTAGTTAATATTTCTTTATCAGTAGTGTATGTTGTTACAGTGTTACACTACATTCAACCATTATTACGTAGTGTATATTATTATTTTGCAGTATATGTTATTTTGTTACTATATGGTTATTTTTGTAGTCTATTATTTTGTTACTTTATTGTTATTTTGGTAGTCTTTGTTGTTATTTTGTTACTATATTGTTATTTTAGAGTCTTTGTTGTTATTTTGTTACTATATTGTTATTTCGGTAGTTTATGTTGTTATTTTTCAACAATGCAGCGAGTAGAAAGTACGGAGCACTCACCCGGTTTGTTGCTTGAATATCTTGTTACTTTATTTCTAATTTGGATAAATTCGTGCAGGGCAGTGGACAGGAGCGATGATGGATGGGGCATGGATGGGCAAGGGACCGTGTTGCGTGGCGTCCCATCCGGTGCATACAAAAAATAGTATTTCCTATGGCCAGATGATAAAATTAAAAAGGATCAACAACGCTGAAAATACTTAACAAAAACAAGTTGAAGAACTAGCAGAAAGGTTCCAAAAACGTGGCTATCCTGCTAAAGTAATCAGAAAAGCTAGGGGGTGAGCCGATAGTATTCCCCGCGCAGAACTGTTAAAGGGGTCATCCACCACAAGGTGATTTTAGTAGTACGTACCTGCCAGAACTGGGTATTTCCTCTTGAATTTCATTCTCTATACTACACATCCCATAGTTCCATAGTTTGTAAGTGTGAGGTCACTTTCCTCCTTCCCACACATCAGCCACCCCACCCATTGAAGCACACCTGTGATCCCTTCAATGCAATAGACCAGTGTTTCCTAATCAGGGGTGCCTACACCTGTTGCAAAATGATGTCTCTCCCACCCTGCGGTCGCTCCACCCATTGAAGCAGGACAGGCTCCCTCTGATCACCTGACTATTGATGTCAGGACTCGACACGCCACAACCTGGAAAATCCCGAGACATGAGTCATTTTGTATGCTAATAAAGGGGTACTCCAATGGAAAACATGGAACATAGAACAATCAAGGATTATCTCAAGATAAACAAGAAATAAAAAAGGAGGAAAAACATACTGATTGGCCATCAGAGCATAGAGAGAGGGGATTCTCCCTGCGGTTCTTGCTCCTTTTGTACGTAAAATTCGAAACTCAAAGAAGTTAAGCTTGGTGGGTTTACAGTTAAAGGGGGAATCCGGGATCAAACATTTTATCCCCTATGCAAGGGATAGGGGATAAGATGTCTCATCGCGGGGAGCCCGCCGCTGGGACCCCCAGCGATCTCCATGCTGCATCCGCATTGTATGCGGGGCTGCATCTCCAGTTTCGGAAACCTCCAGGTCTGGAGAGATGACATAATGCCATGCCCCCCTCGTCATGTCATGCCACGCCCCCTCCATTCACGTCTATGGGAGGTGGCTCCGTGGATATTGTTATATAGGCAAAACCATTCGCCCTTTGTTTCATTGTGTTAGACAACATAACAGATCACTTAAGACCGGCGTGGGAGCGACAAAATTGATTGCACATGTAAATGATGTACATGAAGGAAACTCAAAAGCATAAAAATCTGCAGCCTTAGTCTGTGTTCACACGGCCGTCTAGACCCGTCCCGCTCTTCACCCGTCAAAAATAAAAACAGACTTTAACGGATGCAAACAGATGTTATCCGTTTGTATCCGTTATTGTTCAGTTAATAAACCAAAATAAAAATATTTTTTTGTTCTGAGCATGCTCAGAAGTAAAAACGGATCAAAAAACGGATTGAAAAAACGGATGCAAACGGATGACATAAAAGGCTCATCCGTTTTCCATAAACTTTAATGTTAAATTTACTGTATCCATTTTTTCTTCCGTTTTTTTGACGGAAGAAAAAATACTGCATGTACCATTTTTTTCTGCCGTAAAAAAACGGAAGTGAGTGCAGACGGGTGCAAACGGATGTAAACGGATTGTAAAAAAAATCCCATTGACATGAATGGGATTAAAAAAATAATAATTTTCATCCGTTTACAGCCTGTAAGAATGGAACGGAAACGGGGATAAAAAAAACGGGGACAGACGGCCGTGTGAACGCAGCCTTAGAGCGCGGTGAGCCTTTCAGAGGGGGAGGAGATAGACATCTGCGGCTCCTAGTAAAAGAGTCCAGAGGGATTACAAGGCTTGATGCTCCGGGCCCGCTAGGCTTGAATGAAAGAAATGAGTTTGTACTATAAACGTAGTTATTGCCGCTATGTTAGCGATTCACATATTAGTCGTGTTATTTTAATGACCTTATTCCTCATTATTATATAACTTAGTAATCACCATAGTGATGGGTTGTTTGGTTTTATAAACACACCTCTAACGTGAGCACGTATGGGGCCTGATGAAGCGCCACGCCGTGCGATACGGTCTGCTGCCCATCTACCCCCTACATCACCGCTCCTGTCCGCTCCCCTGCACGAATGTATCCGAATAAGAAATAAAGGAACAAGATTTTCAAGCAACAAACCCGGTGAGTGCTCCGGGCTTTATAAGGTTTTGCAGCAATGGATACCGTGGGTCCGTAAATTGTAGCTACAACGGTGCGAGGTATCTGCTCGGTCAAGTTATGTTGTTATTTTGTTACTATATTATTATTTTGGCGGCGTATCTTGTTATTTTCTTACTACATATGTCAGATAAAATATTTAAACAATGAAATTCATATGACCTGGGCTGACAAATAGTGTTGCTCGCGAATATTCGCAATGCTAATTTTATTCGCGAATATCGCATATTCGTGAATTCGGGAATATTCACGAATATAGCACTATATATTGGTAATTACGAATATTCGTTTTTATTTTTATATTTTTATTTTTTTCACAGTACACATCACAGTGATCATCCCTCTCTGCTTCCAGCTTGTGTGGTGTAAAGAAGGCTCTAATACTACTGTGTGAGACTGGCGTGCGAATTTTCGCATATGCGAAAATTTGCATATGCAAATTTTCACTTATGCTAATTTTTGTATATGCAAATTTATCGAATATATGACGAATATTCGTCCATATATTCGCGAGTATTCGCAAATTCGAATATGGCCTATGCCGCTCAACACTACTGACAAATAAAAAGAAAAACCCCCGGTCTACGATCTAGTTCTTTGATCTAGTGTATTTTATATCTGTACAACAAGTAAAACACAGGACGGGCATTTAACCCTTTAACGACACAGGACGTATATTTACGTCCTGCGCCGGCTCCCACGATATGAAGCGGGATCGCGCCACAATCCCGCATCATATCGCGTCGGTCCCGGGGCTCATCAAAGGCTGGGACCCGCGGCTAATACCACACATCGCCGATCGCGGTATTAACCCTTTAGAAGCGACGGTGAAAGCTGACCGCCGCTTCTAAAGTGAAAGTGACCTGGCTGCTTAGTCGGGCTGTTCGGGACCGCCGCGGTGAAATCGCGGCGTCCCGAACAGCTGACCGGACACCGGGAGGGACCTTACCTGCCTCCTCGGTGTCCGATCGGCGAATGACTGCTCCGTGCCTGAGATCCAGGCAGGAGCAGTCAAGCGCCGATAACACTGATCACAGGCGTGTTAATACACGCCATTGATCAGCATAGGAGATCAGTGTGTGCAGTGTTATAGGTCCCTATGGGATAACAATGATCAGTGTGTGCAGTGTTATAGGTCCCTATGGGATAACAATGATCAGTGTGTGCAGTGTTATAGGTCCCTATGGGATAACAATGATCAGTGTGTGCAGTGTTATAGGTCCCTATGGGATAACAATGATCAGTGTGTGCAGTGTTATAGGTCCCTATGGGACCTATAACACTGCAAAAAAAAAGTAAAAAAAAAGTGTTAATAAAGGTCATTTAACCCCTTCCCTAATAAAAGTTTGAATCACCCCCTTTCCCATAAAAAAAAATAAAACAGTGTAAAAAAAAAAAAAATTAATAAACATATGTGGTATCGCCGCGTGCGTAAATGTCCGAACTATAAAAATATATAATTAATTAAACCGCACGGTCAATGGCGTATGCGCAAAAAAATTCCAAATTCCAAAAAAGCGTATTTTGGTCACTTTTTATACCATTAAAAAATGAATTAAAAGTGATCAAAAAGTCCGATCAAAACAAAAATCATACTGATAAAAACTTCAGATCACGGCGCAAAAAATGAGTCCTCATACCGCCCTGTACGTGGAAAAATAGAAAAGTTATAGGGGTCAGAAGATGACATTTTTAAACGTATAAATTTTCCTGCATGTAGTTATGATTTTTTCCACAAGTGCGACAAAATCAAACCTATATAAGTAGGGAATCATTTTAACCGTATGGACCTACAGAATAATGATAAGGCGTAATTTTTACCGAAATATGCACTGCGTAGAAATGGAAGCCCCCAAAAGTTACAAAATGGCGTTTTTTCTTCGATTTTGTCGCACAATGATATTTTTTTCCGTTTCGCCGTGCATTTTTTATGTAAAATGACTAATGTCACTGCAAAGTAGAATTGGCGACGCAAAAAAAAAGCCATAATATGGATTTTTAGGTGGAAAATTGAAAGGGTTATGATTTTTAAACGGTAAGGAGGAAAAAACGAAAGTGCAAAATCGGAAAAACCCTGAGTCCTTAAGGGGTTAAAGAGGTACTTAATTTTTTTTAATCAACTGGTGCCAGAAAGTTAAACAGATTTGTAAATGACTTCTATTAAAAAATCTTAATCCTTCCAGTACTTGTTAGCTGCTGGATACTACAGAGGAAATTCTTTTCTTTTTGGAACACAGAGCTCTCTGCTGACATCACGTGCACAGTGCTCTCTGCTGACACCTCTGTCCATTTTAAGAACTGTCCAGAGTAGGAGAAAATCTCCATAGAAAACATATGCTGCTCTGGACAGTTCCTAAAATGGACAGAGATGTCAGCAGAGAGCACTGTGCTCATGATGTCAGCAGAGAGCTCTGTATTCCAAAAAGAAAATAATTTCCTCTGCAGTATTCAGCAGCTAATAAGTACTGGAAGGATTAAGATTTTTTTTTTTTTTTTATAGAAGTAATTTTCAAATCTCTTTAACTTTCTGGCACCAGTTGATTTAAAAATAAATAAAATAAAATAAATAAAGGTTTTCCACCGGAGTACCCCTTTAATAAAATCAAAATATACAGTTTATTTAAAAACAAAAATAAAGACAAATGATATAGAGATAATGGCATCTACCAACTTGCATCCTAAACATTCAAATCCTATAATATCAAACTATTTAAGAAATACTAAAGCAGTGTACAAAATTTGATTGAATTGAATTGAATTAGATAAAATATAATATATAAAAGTTAATATAAAAAATAAAAAAATAAAAAAATAAAAATTGAAACACAATTGATATAAAGATAATGCCATCTACCAACTAAACATTATAATCTACATAAGCGTACAATTTAATCATATACTGTAATATGAAACAAATTGAGCAATAATAAAGCAGTGTCAAAAGTCAGAGAAAAGTCAACTAATAATCACAATATATCAGCCATAGGGATTCGGCAAAGTATCATGACAAACAAGCCTGTAATCACACTGTGCCGTACGACAAATATCGAGATAACAGATACTTCCTTTGCTAGAGACCAAATCACTTTATTTATTGCTTATCAATTAACTTAGCTTGATAAATACATTAGCGTTATTGTACGTTACGTTTTATGTGCATTTGAAGGGGTACTCCGCCCCTAGACATCATATCCCCTATCCAAAGGATAGGGGATAAGATGTCTGATCGCAGGGGGTCCCGCCACTGGGACCCCCGTGATCTCTGTGCAGCACAAGGCATTCGTTTAGAATGCTGGGTGCAGGCGGCGGGGGTCTTGATGTCATGGCCACGCCTCCTCATGACGTCACACCACACCCCCTCAATGCAAGTCTATGGGAGGGGGCATGGCCCCCTCCCATAGACTAGCATTGAGGGGGTGTGGCGTGACGCCGGGAGCGGCGTGGCTGTGACGTCACGACCCCAGCTGCCCGCGCACTGTTACGAACGCTGGGGCAGCGTAGTACCCCTTTGATATCCAATTGGTCCCACCCTGACTATGGAATGTATGTACGCTCCAAAAGAGACCTTTTCTCTATGGGGTGCAGACCAAAAGATTCAGTAATCTGCAGAATTCACAGAAAACCCCAATCTGAACACAAGGCTAAAAACTACAATCTGCAATTGGCAAATCACTTTGAGGCCTGGGACCAGTCAAGTATTAAAGGATTCAGCAGAGTAGATTGATAATGGTATAACTTATACTATACCAATGTTATAGATTTCATAGAACAAAACCCGTCAGGTGGGGTCCCAGGAGGGTGAGTCCAGGGGGTATCCAGTGAGTACAAGCAGTACAAAACCCGTCAGGTGGGGTCCCAGGAGGGTAAATCAAGGGGATATCCAGTGAACACAACAGTACAAAACCCGTCAGGTTGTGTCCCAGGAGGGTAAGACCAGGGGATATCCAGTGAGCACAGCACAAGCAGTACAAAACCCGTCAGGTGGGGTCCCAGGAGGGTAAATCAAGGGGATATCCAGTGAACACAACAGTACAAAACCCGTCAGGTTGTGTCCCAGGAGGGTAAGACCAGGGGATATCCAGTGAGCACAGCACAAGCAGTACAAAACCCGTCAGGTGGGGTCCCAGGAGGGTAAATCAAGGGGGTATCCAGTGAACACAACAGTACAAAACCCGTCAGGTGGGGTCCCAGGAGGGTAAATCAAGGGGATATCCAGTGAACACAACCAGTACAAAACCCATCAGGTTGGGTCCCAGGAGGGTAAGTCCAGGGGATATCCAATGAACACAACAGTACAAAACCCCTCAGGGGGGGGTTCCAGGAGGGTAAGTCCAGGGGGGTATCCAGTGAACACAACCAGTACAAAACCCATCAGGTTGGGTCCCAGGAGGGTAAAGTCCAGGGGATATCCAGTGAGCACAAACAGTATGAAACCCGTCAAGTGGGGTCCCAGGAGGGTAAGTCCAGGGGGGTATCCAGTGAACACAAACAGTACAAAACCCATCAGGTGGGGTCCCAGGAGGGTAAATCCAGGGGGGTATCCAGTGAGCACAACCAGTTCCTTCTCCAGAGATTTTTCCCAACACCCCCTTTATCCTGCAGGATCTTGGTATAGCCCAACTTATCTCTCCAAGATGCCCCCTTGGTTCATAGGGTCCCCCCCCCCCCCCCCCCCCGGGACAATATTCCTACACATCCTACTAGATGGCAGTCTTGCGCTATGTATCACCCAGGGCGCTATAATGGGTTAAACCTTTATCAGCACAAAATACAGAATAATAATTACCAATATAAGAACAATAACAATAACAGAATAAGGCCTCCATGTTATAGCGCCCATTGTTATGGCAGATGCCATCAAGAGGGCGCTCTAAGCGGCTGCCTATTTTGCCTATAGGCAGAACCGGCCCTGGACTTGGACCATATTGGACTTGGGACAGTAAGAATATTCTGTCCTAGGATCTCTTGGTCGGACTCTCAGTAGTTTGGTACCTTCAGGACCCCGGTTTGGTGGTGGACCCCACTTTTATGGCTGCTTGACTTCTGTTCCACCCTTTCCATTGACTTTTCTCTGCTCCGCACTTAGTTTTCGGTTCCGTTCCAGGAGATCACAGCTGCTTCTCTCCCGTAGGACCCCATGAGTGTTCTGCCTGACGTTACTTACAGCTAAAAGTCTTCAGAGGGAGAACTATCAGAGTCCAGCTATTGTAAGTGAAGCCGTATAAATGCTAAAAGCCCCTGTAATAGAGTCAGCTGCAGCCCCATACACAGGGGGACCAACCCGCTCCGTGATTTACTGCGCAAATTACTGCTGAGCGCACAACCCAGAAGGAGCTAAACGTTACCAATATTTAGACTAAGGAGAAAAGATCAGCAGCTACAAGACTTGCGGATCCAGATTATTGTCTCTAGGCCCATCTAATCTGGAAGAAGGAAACTCCTCTGTAAGGCATAGATGTAGCAGAGCTGAATTTATCATTTAAAGGGGCGCTCCGCCCCTAGACACCTTATTCCCTATCCAAAGGATAGGGGATAAGATGTCTGATCGTGGGGGTCTCACTGCTTGGGACCCCCGCAATCTCAGCTGTGACACCCCAGACATCCGCTGCACAGAGTGAACTTTGCTCCGCGCTGGATGATTGGCGATGCGGGCTGGAGGCTTGTGACATTAAGGCCACTCCCCACTCGTGATGTCACAGCCACGCCCTCTCAGTGCAAGTCTATGGGAGGGGGTGTGACGGCCTCCCTCCCATAGACTTGCACTGAGGGAGCGTGGCCGTGACGTCACAAGTGGGTGCAGCACCCAACGCTGTAAACGAACGCCGGGTGCAATAGGAAGATCGCGGGGCTCCCTTTGGATAGGGGATAAGATGTCTAGAGGCGGAGTACACCTTTAACAATAAAGAATGAGGTTAGTGGGGGATGGGTTACTTAATAATGCATCTGTTGGAGTTTTAGCACATGTCCGTTTATTATACTGAGTGCAGGGGCCACCAATGACCTGATGAATAGACCCTCAACATTGTTTTAACATGGTGCCCTATCTGTATGCTACTACTACCTAAAGGGATGGCTTTGCAGGGATCAGGGTAAAAGGTCAGTGTGTGCAGTGCTATAGTCTCCTATGGGATAACAATGATCAGTGTAAGAGATCAGTGTGTGCAGTGTTATAGTCTCCTATGGGATAACAATGATCAATGTAAAAGATCAGTGTGTGCAGTGTTATAGGTCCCTATTGGATAACAATGATCAATGTAAGAGATCAGTGTGTGCAGTGTTATAGTCTCCTATGGGAAAACAATGATCAATGTAAAAGATCAGTGTGTGCAGTGTTATAGTCTCCTATGGGATAACAATGATCAATGTAAGAGATCAGTGTGTGCAGTGTTATAGTCTCCCATGGGATAACAATGATCAGTATAAGAGATCAGTGTGTGCAGTGTTATAGTCTCCTATGGGATAACAATGATCAGTATAAGAGATCAGTGTGTGCAGTGTTATAGTCTCCTATGGGATAACAATGATCAGTATAAGAGATCAGTGTGTGCAGTGTTATAGGTCCCTATGGGATAATAATGATCAGTGTGTGCAGTGTTATAGTCTCCTATGGGACCTAAACCACTGCAAGAAAAAGGGAAAAAGAAAAGTTAATAAAGGTCATTTAACCCCTTCCATAATAAAAGCTTGAATCACCCCCCTTTTCCCATAAAAAAATAAAACTGTGTAAATAAAAATAAGCATATGTGGTATCGCCGCGTGCGTAAATGTCCGAACTATAAAAAATATTGTTAATGAAATCGCACGGTCAATGGCGTACGCGCAAAAAAATTCCAAAATAGCGTATTTTTGGTCACTTTTTATATCATAAAAAAATGAATAAAAAGTGATCAAAAATTCAGATCAAAACAAAAATGGTACGTGGAAAAATAAAAAAGTTATAGGGGTCAGAATTTTAAACGTATAAATTTTCCTGCATGTAGTTATGATTTTTTCCAGAAGTGCGACAAAATCAAACCTATATAAGTAGGGTATCATTTTAACCGTATGGACCTACAGAATAATGATAAGGTTTAATTTTTACCGAAATATGCACTGCGTAGAAACGGAAGCCCCCAAAAGTTACAAAATTAAATTTTTTCTTCAATTTTGTCACACAATGATTTTTTTTTCCGTTTCGCCGTGCATTTTTTGGTAAAATGACGAATGTCACTGCAAAGTAGAATTGGTGGAGCAAAAAAATAAGCATCATATGGAATTTTATGTGCAAAATTGAAAGCGTTATGATTTTTAGAAGGTGATGAGGAAAAAATGAAAATGCAGAAACGGAAAAACGCTGAGTCCTTAAGGGGTTAAAGGAGAAAAGTTCAACCCCCCTTCAAAAGGTCATTTTATTATGCTAAAGGTTTTTATACCTGTGCAACTAAAAATGTAATATACATGCTCAAATGTCCGTGCGGACAGTCATACAGCTAGGATGATCAAACACGTCTCCCCGAACACAAGTCTGTTATTAGGAAGTTTCTTGGTACAGAAAAAACGGAGGCATCGGGTTATGGAGAGAGCACGGGCGCTGGACATTTAGACATTTTTGTGAATGTGGTCATTCTATTACAGCACTTAAATGGTTAAAACTTGAGGAGATTCCAGAGTCGGCAAACGAAAGTCTTAATAAAAGGCGCCTACTGCAGAGCGAATGCTCCTGGATTACAGAATTGGACGGTGTTTTTCCACATGGTGTGAATGAAATATTTCGTTTTAAATCATTTTTATGTCATGACGGCACTTTGGTTAATGTGAATTGACTTTAAAATAACTGCATGAGATTTTTCTCATTGTTACTATGTCTGTGTGAACAGGTGTCTATCTATTGTGCTATATAACCCCTCCCCTTCCCACACCTGGCACGCAGGTAGGCCCCCGAAACGCCATCGCATCCAAGGTGTAGAGCAGGAGGAAGATCTCAGCTCAGATCCATCTGTTGTCAAGTATATAAGATCCATGATGTATATAAGATCCATGATGTATATAAGATCCATGATGTATATAAGATCCATGATGTATATAAGATCCATGATGTATATAAGATCCATGATGTATATAAGATCCATGATGTATATAAGATCCATGATGTATAACTTGAAACGAACATCGGAATCGTGAGTTACTACCGGGCTGGGTCTATATTAGACGGACAGGTCTTAAATGTCTCTATATCCCACAGTGGGTGATTATATTAAATCTCATAAAGGAAACAGGTTTCTGACTATAACTAAAGACAATTATCTGTCCCAAATGGTGCAGGGCCCGACCAGAGGGGGCGCCCTACTAGACTTAATATTAACCAACAGATCTGACCAGAGGGGGCGCCCTACTAGACATCATATTAACCAACAGACCTGACCAGAGGGGGCGCCCTACTAGACTTAATATTAACCAACAGACCTGACCAGAGGGGGCGCCCTACTAGACTTAATATTAACCAACAGATCTGACCAGAGGGGGCGCCCTACTAGACATCATATTAACCAACAGACCTGACCAGAGGGGGGCGCCCTACTAGACATCATATTAACCAACAGACCTGACCAGAGGGGGCGCCCTACTAGACTTAATATTAACCAACAGACCTGACCAGAGGGGGTGCCCTACTAGACTTAATATTAACCAACAGACCTGACCAGGGGGGGCGCCCTACTAGACTTAATATTAACCAACAGACCTGACCAGAGGGGGCGCCCTACTAGACTTAATATTAACCAACAGACCTGACCAGGGGGGGCGCCCTACTAGACTTTATATTATCCAACAGACCTGACCAGAGGGGGCGCCCTACTAGACATCATATTAACCAACAGACCTGACCAGAGGGGGCGCCCTACTAGACTTAATATTAACCAACAGACCTGACAGAGTAACTAATGTGCAGGTATTTGGACTCCTAGGAAATAGTGATCATAATATAATACATTATAACTTGTTCTTCAATAAGGGAATCTCACGAGGGGCCACAAAAACAATGGACTTTAGGAAGGCGAAGTCCGATCACCTCAGAGAAGCCCTTAACAATATAAAATGGGATAATGTCCTCAAAAACATTAATACTGACACTAAATGGGAGACTTATAATATCTTAAATTCTCACTGTAAGATTTATATACCTTATGGGAATAAAAGGATCAGAAATAAAAGAAAACCAATATGGATGAATAAAAACGTTAAGGGGGCAATAAACGACAAAAATAAAGCATTTAAACTACTAAAACAGGACGGCAGTGCAGAAGCATTAAAAAGCCATAGAGAAAAAAGTAAAATATGTAAAAAAACAGATAAAAGCCGCAAAAATAGAGACAGAAAGACTCATTGCCAAAGAGAATAAAACTAACCCCAAAATGTTCTTTAACTATATAAATAGCAAAAAGGTCAAAAATGAAAGTGTGGGCCCTTTAAAAAATAATGAGGAAGAAATTATAGACGGGGATCAGGAAAAAGCAAATATATTAATCAAATTCTTCTCCACTGTATTCACAGAGGAAAATTAAATACCAGGTGAAATACAGCGAGATAAGGTAAACTCCCCAGTACAGGTCACCTGTCTAACCCAGGAAGAAGTACAGGTCACCGGTCTAACCCAGGAAGAAGTACAGGTCACCTGTCTAACCCAGGAAGAAGTACAGGTCACCTGTCTTACCCAGGAAGAAGTACAGGTCACCTGTCTAACCCAGGAAGAAGTACAGGTCACCTGTCTAACCCAGGAAGAAGTACAGGTCTCCTGTCTAACCCAGGAAGAAGTACAGGTCACCTGTCTAACCCAGGAAGAAGTACAGGTCTCCTGTCTAACCCAGGAAGAAGTACAGTGCCGCCTACAAAAAATCTAAATAGACAAATCACCAGGTCCAGATGGCATTCACCCCCCTGTTCTAAAGGAATTACGTAATGTAATAGACAGACCCCTATTTTTAATATTCAGGGACTCTATAGTAACAGGGACTGTTCCCCAGGACTGGTGCATGGCAAATGTGGTGCCAATATTTAAAAAGGGGTCAAAAGGTGACCCCGGGAACTATATACATGTTAGTTTAACCTCTGTTGTATGTAAATTGTTTGAGGGTTTTCTAAGAGATGCTATTTTGGAATATCTTGAAAAAAAAAATAAATGTATGACCCCATATCACATGGCTTTATGAGGGATCAGTCCTGTCACCTGATCAGCTTTTATGAGGAGGTGAGCTCCAGACTGGACCAGGGGGAATCGCTGGATGTCGTATATCTGGATTTTTCCAAAGCATTTGATACGGTGCCACATAAAGGGTTGGTGCATAAAATGAGAAGGATTGGGCTGGGGGAGAATGTGCGTAAGTGGGTAAGTACCTGGCCCAGTGATAGGAAACAGAGAGTGGCTATTAATGGCACTTATTCTGATGGGGTGACTGTTAATAGTGGGGACAACAGGGGTCAGTCTTGGGTCCTGTTCTATTTAATATATTTATTAATGACCTTGTAGACGGGTTGAATAGTAAAGTAGCAATCTTTGCAGATGATACTAAACTCTGTGGTAAACACTATAGAGGTAAACACTATACAGGAGAGGACAGTGAACTGTGTATAGTAGATAACACAATAGAGGACCGTGCACTATATATAGTAGATAACACTATAGAGGACAGTGAACTGTGTATAGTAGATAACACAATAGAGGACAGTGCACTGTATATAGTAAATAACACAATGGAGGACAGTGCTCTGTGTATAGTAGATAACACAATAGAGGACAGTGAACTGTTACAAATGGATCTGGATAGGTTGGAGGTTTGGGCTGGGAAGTGGCAGATAAGGTTCAGCACTGATAAATGTAAGGTAATGCACATGGGGAGGAAAAATCCTGGCTGGGATTATGTATTAAATGACAGCACATTTGGGAAGACTGACGTGGAAAAGGACTTGGGAATCTTAGTTAACAGTAAATTTAGCTGTAGTGACCAGTGTCGGGCAGCTACTGCCAAGGCAAATAAAATCATGGGGTGCATCAATAGAGGCATAGATGCCCACAACAAGGAAATAATTCTACCGCTGTACAAATCCCTAGTCAGACCACACATAGAATACTGTGTACAGTACTGGTCAGACCACACATAGAATAATGTGCACAGTACTGGTCAGACCACACATAGAATACTGTGTACAGTACTGGTCAGACCACACATAGAATACTGTGCACAGTACTGGTCAGACCACACATAGAATACTGTGCACAGTACTGGTCAGACCACACATAGAATACTGTGTACAGTACTGGTCAGACCACACATAGAATACTGTGTACAGTACTGGTCAGACCACACATAGAATACCGTGTACAGTACTGGTCAGACCACACATAGAATACCATGTACAGTACTGGTCAGACCGCACATAGAATACTGTGTACAGTACTGGTCAGACCACACATGGAATACTGTGTACAGTACTGGTCAGACCACAAATAGAATACTGTGTACAGTACTGGTCAGACCACACATAGAATACTGTGTACAGTACTGGTCAGACCACACATGGAATACTGTGTACAGTACTGGGAACCAGTGTACAAGAAAGATATAGTGGAGCTGGAGAGGGTTCAAAGACGGGCAATCAGAGTAATACGGGGGATGGGAGGACTACAGTACCCAGAAAGATTATCAGAATTAGGGTTATTTAGTTTAGAAAAAAGAAGGCTTAGGGGCGACCTAATAACTATGTATAAATATATCAGGGGACAGTACAGAGATCTCTCCATGATCTATTTATACCCAGGACTGTATCTATAACAAGGGGGCATCCTCTACGTCTAGAGGAAAGAAGGTTTCTACACCAGCACAGATGAGGGTTCTTTACTGTAAGAGCAGTGAGACTGTGGAATTCTCTCCCGGAGGAGGTGGTCATGGTGAACTCTGTAAAAGAATATAAAAGGGGTCTGGATGCATTTTTGGAGAATAATAACATTACAGGTTGTATATATTAGATTTATAGGGACAGAACATTGATCCAGGGATTTATTCTGATGCCATATTTGGAGTCGGGAAGGAGTTTTTACCTCTATTATGATTTTTTTTTTTTTACCTCATCTGGATCAACTCAGTAGGGACTCATTAGGGTTATAGGTTGAACTTGATGGACTCTGTTTTTTTTTCCACCATATGAACTATGTTCCTACTACTACTGCCTAAAGGGGGCTCTGTTACTAGTATCTTAAGGTGGTTCAACTGCTACTACTTTATAAAGGAGCTGCTACTACTGCTGCTACTTAAATGGGGGGCTGCTACTGCTATATGCAGTAAAGGGGGCTGCTGCTATTACTATCTAAAGGGGACTGCTACTACCACCAATAGGGAGCTGCTACTACTACTACCTAAAAGGGGGTGCTACTACTACTGCTTCTACTACTACTACCACCTAAAGGGAACTGTAACTACTACCTATAGGGGGCTCCTGCTACTACTATCTAAAGGGAGCTGTTACTACTAGTACTAATACGTAAAGGGGCTGCTACTACTACTACTACCTAAAGGGGGCTGTTACCACTACTACCTAAAGGGGGCTGATACTACTACTTCCTAAAGGCAGCTGTTGCTATTACTACCTAAATGGGATGCTTATACTACTACCTAAAGGGGCTGCTACTACTACCACATAAAGGGTCTGTTACTACTACTGCTACCTAAATAGTGGCTGCTACTATTATATGGGGAGCTGCTACTATTACTACCTAAAGGGGACTGCTACTACCACCTAAAGGGGGGTGCTACTATTACTACCTTAAGGGGGCTGCTACTACTACTACTACTACCTAAAGGGGGCTGCTGCTACTACTACTACTACTACCTAAAGGATGCTGCTGCTACTACCTAAAAGGGGGTGCTACTATTACTACCTTAAGGGGGCTGCTACTACAACTACTATGAATACTATAAATTAAGTCAACTACCAAAACCAAATTGTTTTTAAAACATATATATATTTTATTGTTATTTTTCTTAAAATTCCATAAGTTAAAAAGTTACAGAGAACTGAATGGGCAGGAGGTTATTCGATAATAAGTATATATAGCGTAAGACAATAATATATAATAATGGTTTCATATAAGGACAATCACTTGTGAGTTAGTATAAAATATGTGCACATATCTGTGCAAAATATCGCAACGTTATAAGGTGCCTACTACTAGTCTGTCCCAGTGGAGCTGGTAGCACTTATAAATAATTAATGCACTAGAAATGACCGTACATAAAAAGTGCGTCCGAGATTGTTTTAACACTCAAAGTAACACTCACCAATTGTTATGAAGAAAATAACCTGCTGCTGAGCCCCTACTACTACTACTACCATCTAAAGGGGGGCTGCTACTACTACCATCTAAAGGGGGCTGCTACTACTACCATCTAAAGGGGGCTGCTACTACTACCATCTAAAGGGGGCTGCTACTACTACCATCTAAAGGGGGCTGCTACTACTACCATCTAAAGGGGGCTGCTACTACTACCATCTAAAGGGGGCTGCTACTACTACCATCTAAAGGGGGCTGCTACTACTACCATCTAAAGGGGGCTGCTACTACTACCATCTAAAGGGGGCTGCTACTACTACCATCTAAAGGGGGCTGCTACTACTACCATCTAAAGGGGGCTGCTACTACTACCATCTAAAGGGGGCTGCTACTACTACCATCTAAAGGGGGCTGCTACTACTACCATCTAAAGGGGGCTGCTACTACTACCATCTAAAGGGGGCTGCTACTACTACCATCTAAAGGGGACTGCTACTACTACCATCTAAAGGGGACTGCTACTACTACCATCTAAAGGGGGCTGCTACTACTACCATCTAAAGGGGACTGCTACTACTACCATCTAAAGGGGGCTGCTACTACTACCATCTAAAGGGGACTGCTACTACTACCATCTAAAGGGGGCTGTTACTACTACCATCTAAAGGGGGCTGCTACTACTACCATCTAAAGGGGGCTGCTACTACTACCATCTAAAGGGGACTGCTACTACTACCATCTAAAGGGGGCTGCTACTACTACTACTACTACTACCATCTAAAGGGGGCTGCTACTACTACCATCTAAAGGGCGCTACTACTACTACCATCTAAAGGGGGCTGCTACTACTACTACTACTACTACCATCTAAAGGGGGCTGCTACTACTACCATCTAAAGGGGGCTGCTACTACTACCATCTAAAGGGGGCTGCTACTACTACCATCTAAAGGGGACTGCTACTACTACCATCTAAAGGGGACTGCTACTACTACCATCTAAAGGGGACTGCTACTACTACCATCTAAAGGGGGCTGCTACTACTACCATCTAAAGGGGGCTGCTACTACTACTACTATTACTACCATCTAAAGGGGGCTGCTACTACTACCATCTAAAGGGGACTGCTACTACTACCATCTAAAGGGGGCTGCTACTACTACCATCTAAAGGGGACTGCTACTACTACCATCTAAAGGGGGCTGCTACTACTACCATCTAAAGGGGGCTGCTACTACTACCATCTAAAGGGGGCTGCTACTACTACCATCTAAAGGGGACTGCTACTACTACCATCTAAAGGGGGCTGCTACTACTACCATCTAAAGGGGGCTGCTACTAATACCATCTAAAGGGGGCTGCTACTACTACTACTACTACTACCATCTAAAGGGGGCTGCTACTACTACTACTACTACTACCATCTAAAGGGGGCTGCTACTACTACTACTACTACTACTACCATCTAAAGGGGACTGCTACTACTACCATCTAAAGGGCGCTACTACTACTACCATCTAAAGGGGGCTGCTACTACTACTACTACTACTACCATCTAAAGGGGGCTGCTACTACTACCATCTAAAGGGGGCTGCTACTACTACCATCTAAAGGGGGCTGCTACTACTACCATCTAAAGGGGGCTGCTACTACTACCATCTAAAGGGGGCTGCTACTACTACTACTACTACTACCATCTAAAGGGGGCTGCTACTACTACTACCATCTAAAGGGGGCTGCTACTACTACTACCATCTAAAGGGGGCTACTACTACTACCATCTAAAGGGGGCTGCTACTACTACTACTACTACTACCATCTAAAGGGGGCTGCTACTACTACCATCTAAAGGGGGCTGCTACTACTACTACTACTACTACCATCTAAAGGGGGCTGCTACTACTACCATCTAAAGGGGGCTGCTGCTACTACTACTACTACTACCATCTAAAGGGGGCTGCTACTACTACCATCTAAAGGGGGCTGCTACTACTACCATCTAAAGGGGGCTGCTACTACTACTACTACCATCTAAAGGGGGCTGCTACTACTACCATCTAAAGGGGGCTGCTACTACTACCATCTAAAGGGGGCTGCTACTACTACCATCTAAAGGGGGCTGCTACTACTACTACTACTACTACCTAAAGGGGGCTGCTACTACTACCATCTAAAGGGGGGCTGCTACTACTACTACCTAAAGGGGGCTACTACTACTACTACCATCTAAAGGGGGCTGCTACTACGATATGGGAGGGGAGCTACTACTGCTGCCTAATGGTGGCTGCTACTACCACTACTACCTAAATGGTGCTTTCGTTTTTTCGGACAGTGTTTGGGTATTGGTAGTTTGACACTGTGGGGACACTTTGCGCAGCTTTTCCTGTGGGGTTTCTGTGTCTGATTTAGGAAATTGTGCGCACTTGTTAGAATAATTGTGCACATTTTTTAAAGGAATAAGATGCAATAATGATCTCCACACACCCTACGTCACCTAACTGGGGTGGAGTGGACTATACTATATTTTTTGTGCAAATTTTATTTCTTTTGCAGATGCTGAATGCGACAAATCTATCTGTGTACGCGAAGAGGGGAACTAACATTTAAAAGGGGCACTAACATTTAAAAATGGTGCGCAGCCCGAGCACAGTGTCCTTTCACTTTTGCTTCGCTACAGCGAACGATATACGGAATTGCCAGAGTCCCATTAACTTGCATTGCAATGCTAGTCTACGGGCCTCCGGGAATTCTGTATACTGCTGAGGTGAAATTACACAGCGACTGGAGCCGGGTGCCATTTATTAATGATAGTTGTCATTTAAGCAAATTCCACTGAAATAGTAAACCCCTTGGGCCCAGAGGGACTTCCTCTAAATAGTGACCCACCCCCTAAAATCTGTATGTTTTTTTTTTTTTGTTATGAAGTAAAAAAGGATTTTAGTTTAAAAAGCAACAAGTCCTACAAAACTTCCTTTTATAGAGAGAGTGTAGTAAAAAAAACCTATTTTTAACACTGTTTAGACTTGATTATTAAAACAACTAACAATCCTGTTACGCCGAGCGCTCCGGGTCCCCGCTCCTCCCCGGAGCGCTTGCAACATCCTCGCAATTGCAGCGCCCCGGTCAGACCTGCTGACCGGGTGCGCTGCGATACCTCTCCCAGCCGGGATGCGATTCGCGATGCGGGTGGCGCCCGCTCGCGATGCTCACCCCGGCTCCCGTACCTGACTCGCTCTCCGTCGGTCCTGTCCCGGCGCGCGCGGCCCCGCTCCTTAGGGCGCGCGCGCGCCGGGTCTCTGCGATTTAAAGGGCCACTGCGCCACTGATTGGCGCAGTTGGCTTAATTAGTGTGTTCACCTGTGCACTCCCTATGTATACCTCACTTCCCCTGCACTCCCTCGCCGGATCTTGTTGCCATTGTGCCAGTGAAAGCGTTTCCTTGTGTGTTCCTAGCCTGTGTTCCAGACCTCCTGCCGTTGCCCCTGACTACGATCCTTGCTGCCTGCCCCGACCTTCTGCTACGTCCGACCTTGCTCTTGTCTACTTCCTTGTACCGCGCTTATCTTCAGCAGTCAGAGAGGTTGAGCCGTTGCTAGTGGATACGACCTGGTTACTACCGCCGCTGCAAGACCATCCCGCTTTGCGGCGGGCTCTGGTGAATACCAGTAGCAACTTAGAACCGGTCCACCAGCACGGTCCATGCCAATCCCTCTCTGGCACAGAGGATCCACCTCCTGCCAGCCGAATCGTGACAGTAGATCCGGCCATGGATCCCGCTGAAGTTCACTGCCAGTTGTCGCCGACCTCACCACGGTGGTCGCCCAGCAGTCGCAACAGATAGCGCAACAAGGCCACCAGCTGTCTCAACTGACCGTGATGCTACAGCAGCTACTACCACAGCTTCAGTAATCATCTCCTCCGCCAGCTCCTGCACCTCCTCCGCAGCGAGTGGCCGCTTCCGGCCTACGACTATCCTTGCCGGATAAATTTGATGGGGACTCTAAGTTTTGCCGTGGCTTTCTTTCACAATGTTCCCTGCACTTGGAGATGATGTCGGACCAGTTTCCTACTGAAAGGTCTAAGGTGGCTTTCGTAGTCAGCCTTCTGTCTGGGAAAGCTCTGTCATGGGCCACACCGCTCTGGGACCGCAATGACCCCGTCACTGCCTCTGTACACTCCTTCTTCACGGAGATTCGAAGTGTCTTTGAGGAACCTGCCCGAGCCTCTTCTGCTGAGACTGCCCTGCTGAACCTGGTCCAGGGTAATTCTTCCGTTGGCGAGTACGCCATCCAATTCCGTACTCTTGCCTCCGAATTATCCTGGAATAATGAGGCCCTCTGCGCGACCTTTAAAAAAGGCCTATCCAGCAACATTAAAGATGTTCTGGCCGCACGAGAAATTCCTGCTAACCTGCATGAACTTATTCATCTAGCCACTCGCATTGACATGCGTTTTTCCGAAAGGCGTCAGGAGCTCCGCCAGGATATGGACTTTGTTCGCACGAGGCGTTTTTTCTCCCCGGCTCCTCTCTCCTCTGGTCCTCTGCAATCCGTTCCTGTGCCTCCCGCCGTGGAGGCTATGCAAGTTGACCGGTCTCGCTTGACACCTCAAGAGAGGACACGACGCCGCATGGAGAATCTGTGCCTGTACTGTGCCGGTACCGAACACTTCCTGAAGGATTGTCCTATCCGACCTCCACGTCAGGAAAGACGTA
The DNA here is from genome assembly GCF_029499605.1 of Hyla sarda. Taxonomy (NCBI): domain Eukaryota; kingdom Metazoa; phylum Chordata; class Amphibia; order Anura; family Hylidae; genus Hyla; species Hyla sarda. The sequence goes on along the minus strand of NC_079191.1, from coordinate 443,679,621 downwards.
CGCTGACTCCGCACAAAGGTGAGACAGTTCTTGATGTCAACTCTGCTTCTCCACGCCTTACTGTGCCTGTGCGGATATCTGCATCTACCTTCTCCTTCTCTACTATGGCCTTCTTGGATTCCGGATCTGCAGGAAATTTTATTTTGGCCTCTCTCATCAACAGGTTCAACATCCCGGTGACCAGTCTCGCCAGACCCCTCTACATCAATTGTGTTAACAATGAAAGATTGGACTGTACCGTGCGTTACCGCACGGAACCCCTCCTAATGTGCATCGGACCTCATCACGAAAAAATTGAGTTTTTGGTCCTCTCCAATTGCACTTCCGAAATTCTCCTTGGATTACCGTGGCTTCAACGCCATTCCCCAACCCTTGATTGGTCCACAGGAGAGATCAAGAGCTGGGGTACTTCTTGTTTCAAGGACTGTCTTAAACCGGTTCCCAGTACTCCCTGCCGTGACCCTGTGGGTCCCCCTGTAACCGGTCTTCCTAAGGCTTATATGGACTTTGCTGACGTGTTTTGCAAAAAGCAAGCTGAGACTTTACCTCCTCACAGGCCTTATGACTGTCCTATTGACCTCCTCCCGGGCACTACTCCACCCCGGGGCAGAATTTATCCTCTGTCCGCCCCAGAGACTCTTGCTATGTCTGAATACAGCCAGGAAAATTTAAAAAAGGGCTTTATCCGCAAATCCTCCTCTCCTGCCGGAGCTGGATTTTTTTTTGTGTCCAAAAAAGATGGCTCTCTACGTCCTTGCATTGATTACCGCGGACTTAATAAAATCACGGTAAAGAACCGCTACCCCCTACCTCTTATCTCAGAACTCTTTGATCGCCTTCAAGGTGCCCACATCTTTACCAAACTGGACTTAAGAGGTGCTTATAATCTCATCCGCATCAGGGAGGGGGACGAATGGAAGACTGCATTTAACACCAGAGATGGACACTTTGAGTATCTGGTCATGCCCTTTGGCCTGTGCAACGCCCCTGCCGTCTTCCAAGACTTCGTTAATGAAATTTTTCGTGATCTCTTATATTCCTGTGTTGTTGTGTATCTGGACGATATTCTGATTTTTTCTGCCAACTTAGAAGAACACCGCCAGCATGTCCGCATGGTTCTTCAGAGACTTCGAGACAATCAACTTTATGCCAAAATGGAGAAATGTCTGTTTGAATGTCAATCTCTTCCTTTCCTAGGATACTTGGTCTCTGGCCAGGGATTACAAATGGACCCGGATAAACTCTCTGCCGTCTTAGATTGGCCACGCCCCTCCGGACTCCGTGCTATCCAACGTTTTTTGGGGTTTGCCAATTATTACAGACAATTTATTCCACACTTTTCCACTATTGTGGCTCCTATCGTGGCTTTAACCAAGAAAAATGCCAATCCCAAGTCCTGGTCTCCCCAAGCGGAAGACGCATTTAAACGGCTCAAGTCTGCCTTTTCTTCTGCTCCCGTGCTCTCCAGACCTGACCCATCTAAACCCTTCCTATTGGAGGTAGATGCCTCCTCAGTGGGAGCTGGAGCGGTTCTTCTACAAAAAAATTCTTCCGGGCATGCTGTTACTTGTGGTTTTTTTTCTAGGACCTTTTCTCCGGCGGAGAGAAACTACTCCATCGGGGATCGAGAACTACTGGCCATTAAATTAGCACTTGAGGAATGGAGGCATCTGCTGGAGAGATCAAAATTTCCAGTTATCATTTACACCGATCACAAGAATCTCTCCTATCTCCAGTCTGCCCAACGGCTGAACCCTCGCCAGGCCAGGTGGTCGTTGTTCTTTGCCCGTTTTAACTTTGAAATTCATTTTCGCCCTGCCGACAAGAACATTAGGGCCGATGCCCTCTCTCGTTCCTCGGATGCCTCGGAAGTAGAGGTCTCTCCGCAACACATCATTCCTCCTGACTGTCTGATCTCCACTTCTCCAGCCTCCATCAGGCAAACTCCTCCAGGGAAGACCTTCGTTTCTCCACGCCAACGTCTCGGGGTTCTCAGATGGGGTCACTCCTCCCACCTCGCAGGCCATGCGGGCATCAAAAAGTCCTTGCAACTCATCTCTCGTTTCTATTGGTGGCCGCCTCTGGAGACGGATGTTGTTGATTTTGTGCGGGCCTGTACTGTCTGTTCCCGGGATAAGACTCCTCGCCAGAAGCCTGCTGGTCTCCTTCATCCTCTGCCTGTCCCCGAACAGCCTTGGTCACTGATTGGTATGGACTTTATTACAGACTTACCCCCATCCCGTGGCAACACTGTTGTTTGGGTGGTCGTTGATCGATTTTCCAAGATGGCACATTTTATTCCTCTTCCTGGTCTTCCTTCAGCGCCTCAGTTGGCAAAACAATTTTTTGTACACATTTTTCGCCTTCACGGTTTGCCCACGCAGATCGTCTCGGATAGAGGCGTCCAGTTCGTGTCTAAATTCTGGAGGGCCCTCTGTAAACAGCTCAAGATTAAATTAAACTTCTCTTCTTCTTATCATCCCCAATCCAATGGGCAAGTAGAAAGAATTAACCAGGTCCTGGGTGACTATTTACGGCATTTTGTTTCCTCCCGCCAGGATGACTGGGCAGATCTTCTACCATGGGCCGAATTCTCATACAACTTCAGAGTCTCTGAATCTTCTGCTAAGTCCCCATTTTTCGTGGTGTACGGCCGTCACCCTCTTCCCCCCCTCCCTACTCCCTTGCCCTCTGGTTTGCCCGCTGTGGATGAAGTGACTCGTGATCTTTCCACCATATGGAAAGAGACCCAAAATTCTCTTTTACAGGCTTCATCCCGCATGAAAAGGTTTGCCGATAAGAAAAGAAGAACCCCCCCCCATTTTTGCTCCCGGAGACAAGGTATGGCTCTCCGCTAAATATGTCCGCTTTCGTGTCCCCAGTTACAAACTGGGACCACGCTATCTTGGTCCTTTCAAAGTCTTGTGCCAGATTAATCCTGTCTCTTACAAACTCCTTCTTCCTCCTTCTCTTCGTATTCCCAATGCCTTTCATGTCTCTCTCCTTAAACCTCTCATCATCAACCGTTTCTCTCCCAAACTTGTTTCTCCCACTCCTGTTTCCGGTTCTTCTGACATCTTCTCCGTGAAGGAGATACTGGTCTCCAAGACGGTCAGAGGAAAAAAATTTTTTTTGGTAGATTGGGAGGGCTGTGGTCCTGAAGAGAGATCCTGGGAACCTGAGGACAACATCCTAGACAAAAGTCTGGTCCTCAGGTTCTCAGGCTCCAAGAAGAGGGGGAGACCCAAGGGGGGGGGGGGTACTGTTACGCCGAGCGCTCGGGGTCCCCGCTCCTCCCCGGAGCGCTCGCAACATCCTCGCAATTGCAGCGCCCCGGTCAGACCTGCTGACCGGGTGCGCTGCGATACCTCTCCCAGCCGGGATGCGATTCGCGATGCGGGTGGCGCCCGCTTGTGATGCGCACCCCGGCTCCCGTACCTGACTCGCTCTCCGTCGGTCCTGTCCCGGCGCGTGCGGCCCCGCTCCTTAGGGCGCGCGCGCGCCGGGTCTCTGCGATTTAAAGGGCCACTGCGCCACTGATTGGCGCAGTTGGCTTAATTAGTGTGTTCACCTGTGCACTCCCTATTTATACCTCACTTCCCCTGCACTCCCTCGCCGGATCTTGTTGCCATTGTGCCAGTGAAAGCGTTTCCTTGTGTGTTCCTAGCCTGTGTTCCAGACCTCCTGCCGTTGCCCCTGACTACGATCCTTGCTGCCTGCCCCGACCTTCTGCTACGTCCGACCTTGCTCTTGTCTACTCCCTTGTACCGCGCCTATCTTCAGCAGTCAGAGAGGTTGAGCCGTTGCTAGTGGATACGACCTGGTTGCTACCGCCGCTGCAAGACCATCCCGCTTTGCGGCGGGCTCTGGTGAATACCAGTAGCAACTTAGAACCGGTCCACCAGCACGGTCCACGCCAATCCCTCTCTGGCACAGAGGATCCACCTCCTGCCAGCCGAATCGTGACAAATCCCTCCACCACACGTTTCATTATATCAACTGTGTCATCAGGGAAAGGGATGCTTTAATGATCCCTGATGATGCAGTAGATACCCCGAAACATGTCAGGTTGGCTTTGTTAATTGTTTTAATCTTACTTATTGCTTCTTAAAATAACTAGGGCAGTGTTTCCCAACCAGCGTGGAGCCAGCTGTTACAAAACTACAACTCCCAGCATGCCCTGACAGCCGTCGGCTGTTCGGACATGCTGGGAATTGTAGTTTTGCAACAGCTGGCCGCACGCTGGTTGGGAAACACTGATCTAAATCAACATCCCCCATTCTCAGTGTTTTCATGCAGCCAGCTTCACTCCTCGCATATGCTATAATTGATATATTATTGATGTATAATGAATCCTTATATAGAGATAATGTAGTAGAAACCTATTTTTAACACTGTTTGGACTTGATTATTAAAATAACTAACAATCCCTCCACCACATGTTTCATTATATCAACTGTGTCATCAGGGAAAGTGATGCTTTAATGATCCCTGATGATGCAGTTGATACCGTGAAACATGTCAAGGTGGCTTTGTTAATTGTTTCAATCTTACTTATTGCTTCTTAACATAATTAGGGCATTGTTTCCCAACCAGCGTGTGGCTGTCTGGGCATGTTGGGAGTTGTAGTTTTGCAACAGCTGGAAGCACACTGGTTGGGAAACACTGATCTAAGGCAACAGCCCCCATTCTCAGTGATTTTCATGCAGCCGGCTCCACTCCCCGCATCCTCGCTGATGCTATATTTGATATATAATTGATGTATAATGAATCCTTATATAGAGATAGTGTTGTAGAAACCTATTTTTAACACTGTTTAGACTTGATTATTAAAACAACTAACAATCCCTCCACGACATGTTTCACTATATCAACTGTGTCATCAGGGAAAGTGATGCTTTAATGATCCCTGATGATGCAGTTGCTACCCTGAAACATGTCGGGTTGCTTTGTTAATTGTTTTAATCTTACTTTTTGCTTCTTAACATAACTAGGACAGTGTTTCCCAACCAGTGTGTGGCCAGCTGTTGCAAAACTACAACTCCCAGCATGCCCGGACAGCCAACGGCTGTCTGGGCATGCTGGGAGTTGTAGTTTTGCAACAGCTGGAAGGACACTGGTTGGGAAACACTGTTCTAAAGCAGCAGCCCCCATTCTTAGTGTTTTCATGCAGCCGGCTCCACTCCCCGCTCCTCGCTGATGCTATAATTGATATATAATTGACATATAATGAATCTCTGGGGATATTTAAAGATGCAAAACAGTTTAATCTCTGAAAGTGTCTTTTACATAAGAAGCAGCCGGTGGAAACAATGATGTAAAATAACTTAATTACTCACAGTCGGCTGACAGCCCCCCACGCAGATCGCCGCTCGCACATCTGTAAGAAATGGGAATGATATTAAATAAGTATTCACAGCGTGCAATAAGGAATCCCCCCTTCCCCCTCCCCGATTCCTGGAAGACTCTCGCCACTCAAGCGTTAATTATTATTTGTATACAGCAATATAACTGCGCTCGGCGTGTAAACACGGGAACCTAAACGCACGAGACAGCTGCGGCGGGAGAGACGTGGCCGCCATCGTGATGTGGTAATCACGCCGCATTGTGTCAGCGCTGATCCAGAGCATGATTCATTCTCGGGGGAAGCAGCGGCTCTACGGGGTGCTGGGAGAACACACAATATTTAGTAGAAGTCACTTCGTAACCCTTTTCACCCCTCCTCCCTTAAATATAAATAATATTGCTCTCCCCTTAATATAAATAATATGTTTTTCCCTAAATATAAATAATATCACTGTCCGCTAAATATACAGAATAGCACTCTCCCCTTAATATAAATAATACTGCTCTCTCTAAATATAAATAATACCGTTCTTCCCTAAATATAAATAATATCGTTGTTCACTAAATATACAGAATACCGCACGCCCCTTAATATAAATAATACCGTTCTTCACTAAATATAAATAATATTGCTCTCCCCTTAATATAAATAATATTGCTCTCCCCTTAATATAAATAATACCGCTCTCCCTTAAATATAAATAATATTGCTCTCCCCTTAATATAAATATGTTTTTCCCTAAATATAAATAATATCACTGTCCACTAAATATACAGAATACCACTCTCCCCTTAATATAAATAATACCGCTCTCCCCTTAATATAAATAATACCGCTCTCCCTTAATTATAAATAATACCACTCTCCCCTTAATATAAATAATACCGCTCTCCCTTAATTATAAATAATACCACTGTCCGCTAAATATATAGAATAGCGCTCTCCCCTTAATATAAATAATACTGCTCTCTCCTAAATATAAATAATACCGTTCTTCCCTAAATATAAATAATATCCCTGTCCACTAAATATTCAGAATACTGCGCTCCCCTAAATTTACAAAATACCGCACTCCCCTTAATATAAATAATACAGTTTCCCCCTTAATATAAATAATACTGCTCTCTCCTAAATATAAAAAATACTGTTCTCCACTAAATATAAATGATACCGTTCACCCCTAAATATAAATAATACTGCTCTCTCCTAAATATAAAAAATACCGTTCACCCCTAAATATAAATAATAAATGTTTCCCCTAAATATAAATAATACTGCTCTCCCCTATATATAAATACTGTTTTTCCCTTAATATAAATAATATAGCTCTTAAATACGGTGATCCCTCAACTTACAATGGCCTCAACATACAATGGTCTTTTCTGGACCATCGTAACTTGAAACCAGACTCAACATACAACGTACAGACAGTCCAGATCTGTGAAACGTGTCAATGGCCGAGAGAACTGACCAATCAGAATGGACATTTACACCTGTACTACTGAAGTGCATGCACTGACTGTCTGGTAGCGCCTCCCTACAATACAGGGAAGTACTACAAGTTCTGTATTACTGTTTACCTGTGCCAGGGTTAGCTGCTCCTTTGGACACAGGTGAAGGCGTCTCCATTTTGCGTGTACTGTAAAGGACCCTGAAGAAGCTCCTGTCCTCTGTATAGACCAGTCTTTCCCAACCAGGGTGCCTCCAGCTGTTGCAAAACTACAACTCTCAGCATGCCTGGACAGCCTTTGGCTGTCCAGGCATGCTGGGAGATGTAGTTTTGCAACAGCTGGAGGCATCCTGGTTGGGAAACACGGACATAGACAGTGATTACAGCTCCCAGCAGATCTTTATTACTTTTATATGTAAGGATTTGCTTTATCTATATTAGTTATCTACTTATTTTTCTTTAATCCTCACTTTTTCCTGGGATCCCTGCGATGCCGGGCTGCCTCTCCAGTCTCGAAAACCTCTATGTTTCAAGGACTGGAGACGTTACACCACGCCCCCTTGTTATGTCATGCCACGCCCCCTCCATTCATGTCTATGGGAGGGGGTGTAAAGACCGTCACGTCCCCTCCCATAGACATGAATGGAGGGGGTGTGGCCTGGCGTGATGTCTGGGGGATAAGGGGTAAGATGTCTATGGCTGGAAAACCATGGTGGAAAACATATATATTTTTTTTCAATTCAAATGGTGCCAGAAAGTTAAAAAAATGTGTAAATTAATTAAATTATAAATAAATTCTATTAAAAAAAAATCATTATCCTTCCAGTACTTGTTAGCAGCTGTATGCTACAGAGGAAGTTTTTTTCTTTTTGAATTTCTTTCTTGTCTTGTCCACAGTGCTCTCTGCTGACACCTGATGCCCGTATCAGGAACTGTCCAGAGCAGGAGAAAATCCCCATAGCAAAACCTATTCTGCTGTGGACAGTTCCTGACACGGAAAGAGGTGTCAGCAGAGAGCACTGTGGACAAGACAAAAAAGAAATTCAAAAAGAAAAGAACTTCCTCTGTAGCATACAGCTGCTAAAAAGTACTGGAAGGGTAAAGATTTTTTAATAGAAGTCATTTACAAATCTGTTTAAAGGGGTTAAACCGAAAAAAAAACTTTTATATATATATATATATATATATATATATATATATATATATATATATCTAGATCAACTGTCTCCAGAAAGTTAAACAGATTTGTAAATTACTTCTATTAATTTTTTTTTTATCCTTTCAGTACTTATGAGTAGAGATGAGCGAACTTACAGTAAATTCGATACGTCACGAACTTCTCGGCTCGGCAGTTGATGATTTATCCTGCATAAATTACTTCAGCTTTCCGGTGGTCCGGTGGGCTGGAAAAGGTGGATAGAGTCCTAGGAGACTCTTTCCTAGGACTGTATCCACCTTTTCCAGCCCACCGGAGCACCGGAAAGATGAACTAAGTTACCAAAATAAGTAATCAACTGCCGAGCCGAGAAGTTCGTGACGAATCGAATTTACTGTAAATTCGCTCATCTCTACTTATGAGCTTCTGAAGTTAAGGTTGTTCTTTTCTGTCTAAGTGCTCTCTGATGACACGTGTCTCGGGAAACGCCCAGTTTAGAAGCAAATCTCCATAGCAAACCTCTTCTAAACTGGGCGGTTCCCGAGACACGTGTCATCAGAGAGCACTTAAACAGAAAAGAACAACCTTAACTTCAGAAGCTCATAAGTACTGAAAGGATTAAGATTTTTTAATAGAAGTAATTTACAAATCTGTTTAACTTTCTGGAGCCAGTGGATATATATATATATATATATATATATATATATATATATATATATAAAAATATATAAAGTTTTTTCCTGGATAACCCCTTTTACTTTCTGGCACCAGTTGATTTAAAAAAAAATAATAATAATAATGTTTTCCACCGGAGTACCCCTTTAAGGAATTTTTTTTTTTTTAACATAGGCTTTCAGCACAATATCCTGACATACCATCAGAGCAAAGTGTACACCTAGTGAGAGAACGTTATGACCTCAAGTTTCTGTAAACCAGGTAACCGCACGATATAAATCATTATACATACTGGCTGTGAATGGACACATTTATATTTACTGTACATACGCCCGAAATATATGGGAATAAATGTAAAAAATAAAAATAAAAAAAATAAAAAATGCATTAAGGATCCTTGAGATATTTAGAAAAAATAAAAAAAAAAAGATGCAAAGTGCACTTTAATTTTCTGTTCAGTTGCGGCAAATGTTTAATGTTTATAGGAGATTCGCGGTGCCGCGGTGACACTGATGCTGTAATTCCGAGAAATTAACCAAAAGGTTATTGTTGTTTACACTCCGTTTCCATGGAAACATGTCTTGTGAATTAGCATAACGTATTGAAGTGAGCGGAAAGCGTTGGTTGATTTAAGAAAAAAAAATAGAATTTAGAGGTCGAAGTGAAGGATGAATGAGGCAGAGTCATTGGCGAACGCGCGCAACGGGGGCGGTGCGAATAATCACGGCCAAAAGGACGTTATGTGTAATTATGTAATTTTTTTTTATTTTGTTTACACAACTGTATCTGTTGGTGTCTCTATATCAGTGGTGTCAAAATAGTATACCTTCAGCTGTTGCAAAACTACAACTCCCAGCATGCCCGGACAGCCGTCGGCTGTCCGGGCATGCTAGGAGTTGTAGTTTTGCAACAGCTGGAGGCACGCTGCTCTAGTTACTTTAAGAAGCAACAGGTAACATTCAAACAACTAACAAAACCTCACCGACATGTTTCACCATACCAACTGCATCATCAGGGATCATTAGAACATCATTTTCCCAGCTGTCCAGGCATGCTGGGAGTTGTAGTTTTGCAACAGCTGGAGGCACCCTGGTTTGAAAACACTGCTCTAGTTACTTTAAGAAGCAACAAGTAACATTCAAACAACATAAATAACAAAACCTCACCGACATGTTTCACCATACCAACTACATCATCAGGGATCATTAGAACATCGCTAATGATCCCCGACATGTTTCACCATACCAACTGCATCATCGGGGATCATTAGAACATCACTTTCCCGGCTGTCCAGGCATGCTGGGAGTTGTAGTTTTGCAGAATCTGGAGGTCCACAGTTTGAAGACCACTGCTCTATATGTTTAAAATATGTGGGCTCTATCTAGTCCAAGATGCCCACAAAGAGTTAATCTGGTGGGCATTAAGGACCACCGCTGCCCAGCTCTCCTATCCCAAAGGAGAACTTATATACACATTATTATGTCTTCGTCCTGTACTGCTGGTTGAGCAGTTGCTCAGTACTACAATTCCCAGAATGCATTGCTTTACCATAGGTTTTCATCACAGCCGTCCCACCCTGCCTACTCCCCCTCCAATTCCCTGCTGAGAGCTACTGCAGAAAATCGTATTTTCCAGCAGACTATTACACATCAATCAGTGAGGTTGCAGCACCTGCTGTATTCATTCCATCTGCTCCTCTGCCTGTGGCATTGCTCAGCACATGGCAGCATACTGTAACCACACCTCATTCTTCTCTAACTGTCCCAATAAAGATATATATGTATATGTGTATATGACAGGAAAATGGCAGTGTAGGCGGGGGAGGGGGGGGGTGGCTAGTAAGAGGTCATGACATTACGATTCATGAGGCAGCAGTGGTTGATGTGTTGTTTTAGGAGAAAGGAAAGCGCCAGGGAGACAACATCACCCTGACAATGAGAGGACTACGCAACTTCCTGTCAAGAGAGATGTTGGAGCCAGGGAGCTGCTGGAGACAAGACCACACAGATAATGAGTGGACTACACAACCTCATGTCAGGAGTAGTGTTGAGCGGCATAGGCCATATTCGAATTCGCGAATATTCGCGAATATATGGACGAATATTCGTCATATATTCGCGAATATTCGCATATTCGTTATATCCCCGTTTTATTTTCGCATATGCGAATATTCGCGTATGCGAAAATTAACATATGTGAATATTAGCATATACAAAATTAGCATACGCGAAAATTCGCATATGCGAATTTCGCAAATGCGAATTTTCGCATGCCAGTCTCACACAGTGGTATTACAGCCTTCTTTACACCACACAAGCTGGAAGCAGAGAGGGGTGATCACTGTGATGTGTACTGTGAAAAATAAAATAAAATAAAATAAATAAAAAAACGAATATTCGTAATTACGAATATATAGCGCTATATTCGCGAAATTCGCGAATTCGCGAATATGCGATATTCGCGAATAATATTCGAATTGCGAATATTCGTGAGCAACACTAGTCAGGAGAGAAGTAGGGGCCGGGGAGCTGCTGAGACACCACCACACAGACAATAAAAGGACTATACAACCTCCTGTAAGGAGAGAGGTTGCTGCTAAAGACAAAACCACACTGACAATGAGAGATAAACACAACTTCCTGTCAATAGAGAAGGAGGAGCTGGGGAGCTGCTGAGACAAAACCACCCTGACAATGAGAGGACTACACAACTTCTTGTCAGGGGTATTTCAAGCAAAAACATGATAAAGCCAGGACAATGTGGGATAACACTGTATAAGTAAGTGGGGAAAAGTCTTGTTTAAAGGTGAACTCTGAAGGGGGGAAAAATGTATTCAAATCCATTGATTTCAAGATGTACTTCAGATTTGTAAATTACTTCTATGTAAAAAACTTAACCCTTCCAGTACTTATCAGCTGCTGTATGCTCCACAGGAAGTTGTGTAGTTCTTTTCAGTGTTCTCTGCTGGCACCTCTGTCTGGGTCAGGAACTGTCCAGAGCAGGAGAGGTTTGCTATGGGGATTTGTTTCTACTCTGGACAGTTCCTGACACGGACAGAGGTGTCATCAGAGAGCACTGTGGTCAAACTGGAAAGAACTACACAACTTCCTCTGTAGTATTCAGCAGCTAATAAGTACTGGAAGGATTAAGATTTTTTAATAGAAGTAATTTACAAATCTGTATAACTTTCTAGCACCAGTTTATTTGCATGTTTTTTATCCCGAGTACCCCTTTAAATACAATTTTCTTATACTGAAATACCCCTTTAATTCAGCTTTGCTACAATTTTGGAACAGTTACATTATTGTAACATAGTAACCAGTGTTCAGAAACAACATTTATCTGTGATCTCTGGCAATGGGACTAATAATCTGGCAGTGATGTGTGTTATGTAAAATCATCATCACATGGAGCCTAATACTGCAGGAGGAGGACTCTGGGGGCACTGCCAGAAGGTCACTTAGTGAGGAATCCAGCAGCTCTTACTGTATCTGCAGTTAGGGGTATGGAGCGGCTGAACACCATGGTAAGGATTATTATCCCAGCTGGAAGGAAATAGAAGGAACAGAGGAGGGGGAGATGTGCGAATTGGGTTATTAGGGTCACACTGTATCCCCCTCATGTCTTCTCTCATCTCACACTGTATCCCCCTCATGTCTTCTCTCATGTCACACTGTATCCCCCTCATGTATTCTCTCATGTCACACTGTATCCCCCTCATGTCTTCTCTCATGTCACACTGTATCCCCCTCATGTCTTCTCTCATCTCACATTGTATCCCCCTCATGTCTTCTCTCATGTCACACTGTATCCCCCTCATGTCTTCTCTCATGTCACACTGTATCCCCCCCATGTCTTCTCTCATGTCACACTGTATCCCCCTCATGTCTTCTCTCATGTCACACTGTATTCCCCTCATGTCTTATCTCATGTCACACTGTATCCCCCTCATGTCTTCTCTCATGTCACACTGTATCCCCCTCATGTCTTCTCTCATGTCACACTGTATCCCCCTCATGTCTTCTCTCATGTCATACTGTATCCCCCTCATGTCTCACTTTATCCCCCTCATGTATTCTCTCATGTCACACTGTATCCCCCTCATGTCTTCTCTCATCTCACATTGTATCCCCCTCATGTATTCTCTCATGTCACACTGTATCCCCCTCATGTATTCTCTCATGTCACACTGTATCCCCCTCATGTCTTCTCTCATGTCACACTGTATCCCCCTCATGTCTTCTCTCATCTCACATTGTATCCCCCTCATGTATTCTCTCATGTCACACTGTATCCCCCTCATGTCTTCTCTCATGTCACACTGTATCCCCCCCATGTCTTCTCTCATGTCACACTGTATCCCCCTCATGTCTTCTCTCATGTCACACTGTATCCCCCTCATGTATTCTCTCATGTCACACTGTATCCCCCTCATGTATTCTCTCATGTCACACTGTATCCCCCTCATGTCTTCTCTCATGTCACACTGTATCCCCCTCATGTCTTCTCTCATGTCACACTGTATCCCCCTCATGTCTTCTCTCATGTCACACTGTATCCCCCTCATGTCTTCTCTCATGTCACACTGTATCCCCCTCATGTCTTTTCTCATGTCACACTGTTTCCCCCTCATGTCTTCTCTCATGTCACACTGTATCCCCCTCATGTATTCTCTCATGTCACACTGTATCCCCCTCATGTCTTCTCTCATGTCACACTGTATCCCCCTCATGTCTCACTTTATCCCCCTCATGTATTCTCTCATGTCACACTGTATCCCCCTCATGTCTTATCTCATGTCACACTGTATCCCCCTCATGTATTCTCTCATTTCACACTGTATCCCCCTCATGTCTTATCTGATGTCACACTGTATCCCCCTCATGTCTTATCTGATGTCACACTGTATCCCCCCCCATGTCTTCTCTCATGTCACACTGTATCCCCCTCATGTCTTCTCTCATGTCATACTGTATCCCCCTCATGTCTCACTTTATCCCCCTCATGTATTCTCTCATGTCACACTGTATCCCCCCCATGTCTTCTCTCATGTCACACTGTATCCCCCTCATGTCTTCTCTCATGTCACACTGTATCCCCCTCATGTCTTCTCTCATGTCACACTGTATCCCCCTCGTGTCTTATCTCATGTCACACTGTATCCCCCTCATGTATTCTCTCATGTCACACTGTATCCCCCTCATGTATTCTCTCATGTCACACTGTATCCCCCTCATGTCTTCTCTCATGTCACACTGTATCCCCCTCATATCTTCTCTCATGTCACACTGTATCCCCCTCATGTCTTCTCTCATGTCACACTGTATCCCCCTCATGTCTTCTCTCATGTCACACTGTATCCCCCTCATGTCTTTTCTCATGTCACACTGTGTCCCCCTCATGTCTTCTCTCATGTCACACTGTATCCCCCTCATGTATTCTCTCATGTCACACTGTATCCCCCTCATGTCTTCTCTCATGTCACACTGTATCCCCCTCATGTCTCACTTTATCCCCCTTATGTATTCTCTCATGTCACACTGTATCCCCCTCATGTCTTATCTCATGTCACACTGTATCCCCCTCATGTATTCTCTCATTTCACACTGTATCCCCCTCATGTCTTATCTGATGTCACACTGTATCCCCCTCATGTCTTATCTGATGTCACACTGTATCCCCCCCCATGTCTTCTCTCATGTCACACTGTATCCCCCTCATGTCTTCTCTCATGTCATACTGTATCCCCCTCATGTCTCACTTTATCCCCCTCATGTATTCTCTCATGTCACACTGTATCCCCCTCATGTCTTCTCTCATCTCACATTGTATCCCCCTCATGTCTTCTCTCATGTCACACTGTATCCCCCCCATGTCTTCTCTCATGTCACACTGTATCCCCCTCATGTCTTCTCTCATGTCACACTGTATCCCCCTCATGTCTTCTCTCATGTCACACTGTATCCCCCTCGTGTCTTATCTCATGTCACACTGTATCCCCCTCATGTATTCTCTCATGTCACACTGTATCCCCCTCATGTATTCTCTCATGTCACACTGTATCCCCCTCATGTCTTCTCTCATGTCACACTGTATCCCCCTCATATCTTCTCTCATGTCACACTGTATCCCCCTCATGTCTTCTCTCATGTCACACTGTATCCCCCTCATGTCTTCTCTCATGTCACACTGTATCCCCCTCATGTCTTCTCTCATGTCACACTGTATCCCCCTCATGTCTTTTCTCATGTCACACTGTGTCCCCCTCATGTCTTCTCTCATGTCACACTGTATCCCCCTCATGTATTCTCTCATGTCACACTGTATCCCCCTCATGTCTTCTCTCATGTCACACTGTATCCCCCTCATGTTTCACTTTATCCCCCTCATGTATTCTCTCATGTCACACTGTATCCCCCTCATGTCTTATCTCATGTCACACTGTATCCCCCTCATGTATTCTCTCATGTCACACTGTATCCCCCTCATGTATTCTCTCATGTCACACTGTATCCCCCTCATGTCTTATCTGATGTCACACTGTATCCCCCTCATGTCTTATCTGATGTCACACTGTATCCCCCTCATGTATTCTCTCATGTCACACTGTATCCCCCTCATGTATTCTCTCATGTCACACTGTATCCCCCTCATGTATTCTCTCATGTCACACTGTATCCCCCTCATGTCTTCTCTCATGTCACACTTTATCCCCCTCATGTATTCTCTCATGTCACACTGTATCCCCCTCATGTATTCTCTCATGTCACACTGTATCCCCCTCATGTCTTCTCTCATGTCACACTGTATCCCCCTCATGTCTTCTCTCATGTCACACTGTATCCCCCTCATGTCTTTTCTCATGTCACACTGTGTCCCCCTCATGTCTTCTCTCATGTCACACTGTATCCCCCTCATGTATTCTCTCATGTCATACTGTATCCCCCTCATGTATTCTCTCATGTCACACTGTATCCCCCTCATGTCTTCTCTCATGTCACACTGTATCCCCCTCATGTCTTATCTCATGTCACACTGTATCCCCCTCATGTATTCTCTCATGTCACACTGTATCCCCCTCATGTCTTATCTCATGTCACACTGTATCCCCCTCATGTCTTCTCTCATGTCACACTGTATCCCCCTCATGTCTCATGTCACACTGTATCCCCCTCATGTATTCTCTCATGTCTCACTGTATCCCCCTCAAGTATTCTCTCATGTCACACTGTATCCCCCTCATGTCTTTTCTCATGTCACACTGTATCCCCCTCATGTCTTCTCTCATGTCACACTGTATCCCCCTCATGTCTCATGTCACACTGTATCCCCCTCATGTATTCTCTCATGTCTCATTGTATCCCCCTCAAGTATTCTCTCATGTCACACTCTATCCCCCTCATGTCTTATCTCATGTCACACTGTATCCCCCTCATGTCTTCTCTCATGTCACACTGTATCCCCCTCATGTCTTCTCTCATGTCACACTGTATCCCCCCCATGTCTTCTCTCATGTCACACTGTATCCCCCCCATGTCTTCTCTCATGTCACACTGTATCCCCCTCATGTCTTCTCTCATGTCTCACTGTATCCCCCTCATGTCTTCTCTCATGTCACACTGTATCCCCCTCATGTCTTCTCTCATGTCACACTGTATCCCCCCCATGTCTTCTCTCATGTCACACTGTATCCCCCTCATGTCTTCTCTCATGTCACACTGTATCCCCCTCATGTATTCTCTCATGTCACACTGTATCCCCCTCATGTATTCTCTCATGTCACACTGTATCCCCCTCATGTCTTCTCTCATGTCACACTGTATCTCCCTCATGTCTTCTCTCATGTCACACTGTATCCCCCTCATGTCTTCTCTCATGTCACACTGTATCCCCCTCATGTCTTCTCTCATGTCACACTGTATCCCCCTCATGTCTTCTCTCATGTCACACTGTATCCCCCTCATGTCTTCTCTCATGTCACACTGTATCCCCCTCATGTATTCTCTCATGTCACACTGTATCCCCCTCATGTCTTCTCTCATGTCACACTGTATCCCCCTCATGTCTTCTCTCATGTCACACTGTATCCCCCTCATGTCTTCTCTCATGTCACACTGTATCCCCCTCATATCTTCTCTCATGTCACACTGTATCTCCCTCATGTCTTCTCTCATGTCACACTGTATCCCCCTCATGTCTTCTCTCATGTCACACTGTATCCCCCTCCTGTCTTATCTCATGTCACACTGTATCCCCCTCATGTCTTCTCTCATGTCACACTGTATCCCCCTCATGTCTTCTCTCATGTCACACTGTATCCCCCTCATGTATTCTCTCATGTCACACTGTATCCCCCTCATGTATTCTCTCATGTCACACTGTATCCCCCTCATGTCTTCTCTCATGTCACACTGTATCCCCCTCATGTCTTCTCTCATGTCACACTGTATCCCCCTCATGTCTTCTCTCATGTCACACTGTATGTGACCGGGCTCCTGGGTTCCAATTCAAAAGCTGCAACAGGCTCTGGGGCCCCCGTTCAGCCAGGGATATGCTGAGGGGGCCGTCAATCAAACCCAGAGTCCACTATGAATGGGTGAATAGCCGACCCCCAAACAGAAGATCGCGGTGGCCCCAGTGGTAAGACCCTTGTGATAAGAAACGTATCCCCTATTTTAGTATAGCCACCTGCTATTAACCCCAAGATGATTAGGGCGTAAATGAATGCCCTCACTGATTGAGACTTAAAGGGGTTCTCCGGTGCTTACACATCTTATCCCCTATCCAAAGGATAGGGGATAAGATGCCTGATCGCTGGGGTCCCGCCGCTGGGGACCCCCGGGATCTTGCACGTGGCACCCCATTTATAATCAGTCCAGGGTGCCGCATGCAAGATCCCGGAGGTCCCCAGCGACGGGACCCCCGCGATCAGGCATCTTATCCCCTATCCAAAGGAATACACAAACACACACAGACACACATACAAACAAACACAGACAGACACGAAGACACATAAACACACACACAGACACACACACACAGACACACATAAATACACACACACAGACACACAGACACACACACAGACACACACACAGAGACACACAGACACACACACAGAGACACACACAGACACACACAGACACACATAAATACACACACACAGACACACAGACACACACACAGACACACACACAGAGACACACAGACACACACACACAGACACACACAGACACACACAGACACACACACAGACACACACACAGACACACATACACACACAGACACACGCACAAAGACACACATAAATACACACACACAGACACACAGACACACACACAGACACACACACAGAGACACACACACACACAGACACACACACAAAGACACACATAAATACACACACACAGACACACAGACACACACACAGACACACACACACAGACACACACACACACAGACACATACACACATACACACACATACAGACACACACACATAGACACACTTACCTGGCCTGCGCAGCGCTTCTCCTCTCCGGCGGTGGCTTGATGAGTGATGTCACTGACGTGGGTCTGCGGAGGGATGTCACTTGCATGATGTACCTCGTCAGACCCGGGTCGGCCTGCTGCGCTATAATGCGGCGCGTCCGCTTTAGAACAGTGAGCAGCGGCGGCACATCACGTGTGTGTTGTGTGAGGGGGCCTGCCCACCTTTTAAAGGCGGACCCCCTCACACGCTGGGCCCCTGTGCAGCTGAACCGGCTGCACAGGCGATATGTCCGCCCCCGATCGTATGAACCTACGGAATAAAGAGAAGATGTCAGTTGGACTGGATAGTGCACTGGGGAGAAACAAAACAACTACATTTGTAAGAATATGTTGTTGTTTTTTCCAATTTTGCTCCACAAAGAATTTTTTGGGGGCTTCACCATAGATTTTGTGGTAAATGAATGATGTCATTACAAAGTACAACATAACCCACAAAAAACAAGCCTCACATGGGTCTGTGGAAATAAAAATACAAGAGTTATGGCTATTAGAAAGCAAGAAGGAAAATAAGCAAAAACATACATTTAAAATAGGGAATGGTTTAAGTGTAGCCCTGGGCTCTGCTGCAGCCAATTTCCCTGCTTATTTAAAGGGGTACTCCGCCCCTAGACATCTTATCCCCTATCTAAGGCATAGGGGATATGATGTCTGATCGCGGGGGTCCCGCCGATGGGGACCCCCGCAATCTCCCTGCTGCAACCTGCGTTTATTTAGAGCGTCGCGTGCAGCGCTGGAGGCTTGTGACGTCACTGCCACGCACCCTCAATGTAAGTCTATGGGAGGACCGTCATGCCCCCTCCCATAGATTTGCATTGAGGGGGCATGACGGCATGGAGCAAAGTTCGCTCCGTGCAGCAGATGTCTTTCATGCTGCAGCCGAGATCGCAGGGGTCCCAAGCAGTGGGACCCCGCCATCAGACATCTTATGGATAAGATGTGTGGTAGCCCTTGGGGGGTGTATGGTAGTGGTGGTATGGTATCGGTATATGAGGGGTTAATGTTAACCCTATAGTTTGTGACGCCAGGCTGAGGGTTGGTATGCTGAGGTAATGCTCCGACCTATCGCTGCCCTTCCCAGTAACGATAGGTGCATGTATATAATGACTGAAGGTCCACAAGGAGATTTAACTTGAACTTGAACACATTTTACTTAAGTGCTTTCAGTATCCAAGACACAGTAACAGTCTCATGCAAACAGTCCTTATATTGCTCAGTGACTGACAGTTGTTGCGGACCTTGAGCTATTTATTTTAAGTCTCTGAATTTAGGGTAGATATTTGCAGATCTGTCCGGATTTAGGGATTATATTAGGTCCGGTGATGCTGCAGAGTGTCTGGGGATTGATACACTCTCTATTCTGAATTATTCAGCCGTTGCCGCAAGGCTCGGGCCTAACTCACTGCGTTAGTTGCTGTGCAGATCCTTCTCGTTTGACAGTCCAGGAACAAGAGAGATCCTTACTGCTTGGCTGCGCAGGAACAAGAGAGAGCAAACATGGCCGCCACTCCCTTATATGGGCAGGGGGCGGGGTGAATCCGATATGTCGGAACATCTGTCATTCACCATTACACAGAGTAATGGGATTGCTTACGTCACAGGGCCTCCAAAGGTCCTTAAGCAGAATACCATAGAGTTTACCTAGTCACGTGACCCGCAGGTCCTGCAACGCTATGGAACTGGTAATTAACCATTTATTTACATCTATATCACCATATTTACATTAACCTTAAATAAATTACTGGTCTATTAGCTGGAATAGAGGCGACAAGGGGTAGGCTAACAACAACAGGGATCCCTACGTCCTAGGGACTCTGGCTATGGGGAACCACACATACATAAGTACCGTATAAGATGCGATACCGGGACACCACAGATGTCTAGGGGCAGAGTACCCCTTTAAGTATCCACTTTAAGCGATGGATCCTCAACTGGGCAGTGGTCCCTGTTCTGGGTAATTGCAGCGTCGTTACAAGGTCCAAAACAATAAACAAATCTCTGTATAGATGTCAGGGACACAGGTCAGGATACAAGGGGTTAACAGGCAAAATACAACAAACAAAACACAGGGGATAAACACACAAACAGACAGAGAGTGGTCAAACAAGCCAGGTCCAAATTGAGATAACAGCAAAGGTACCAAATCAATAAGCAAAAATAGTAATGTCACAAGACGAGGTCAAAAGACACTGCAAGGAGTGTACAAGAGCTAGTGCAGAGGAAATGAACACAAGCAAGGACAAAGCAGATGAGCTAGGTATTTGTCTGCACCTGAAAACAGCATGGACGCTGAGAAAAGATGTAATTGGATCAAGGTCCACTGATAGGGCGTTGTCACAACAATGGTTCAGCCAAACACAGGAAAATTACCGTATATACTCGAGTATAAGCCGATTTTTTCAGCACGATTTTTCTTGCTGAAAACACCCCCCTTATACTCGAGTGAACTCTCCACCCGCAGTGGTCTTCAACCTGCGGACCTCCAGAGGTTTCAAAACTACAACTCCCAGCAAGCCCGGGCAGCCATCGGCTGTCCGGGCTTGCTGGGAGTTGTAGTTTTGAAACCTCCGGAGGTCCGCAGGTTGAAGACCACTGCGGCCTTCGACATCATCCAGCCCCCTCTCACCCCCTTTAGTTCTGTACAGTACTCACCTCCGCTCGGCGCTGGTCCGGTGCTGCAGGGCTGTCCGGAGAGGAGGTGGTCCGGTGGGATAGTGGTTCCGGGCTGCTATCTTCACCGGGGAGGCCTCTTCTAAGCGCTTCGGGCCCGGCCTCAGAATAGTCACGTTGCCTTGACAATGACGCAGAGGTACGTTCATTACCAACGTACTTCTGCGTCATCGTCCAGGCAATGCCTCTATTCTGGGCCCGAAGCGCGGAGAAGAGGCGGCCCCGGTGAAGATAGCAGCCCGGAACCACTATCCCACCGGACCACCTCCCCACCGGACAGCCCTGCAGCACCGGACCAGCGCCGAACGGAGGCGAGTACTGTACAGAACTAAAGGGGGGCGAGAGGGGGCTGGATGATGTTGAAGGCTGCAGTGGTCTTCAACCTGCGGACCTCCGGAGGTTTCAAAACTACAACTCCCAGCAAGCCCGGACAGCCGATGGCTGTGCGCACCTGGATGCCGGGTCCATGCAATAGTTGTGTATCAGTATGTGCTGCCAACTTATCCTATATATATATATATATATATATATATATATATATATATCCTCTCCTCTACTATCCTGGATCAAGGTACACTAAGTAGCTCTATCTAGAGCAGTGTCCCAAGTAAGGTGCCTCCAGCTGTTGCAAAACTACTGGCTGTTTGGTTGTCCAGACATGCTGGGAGTTGTAGTTTTGCAACAGCTGGGGGGCACCCTGGTTGGGAAACCCTGATCTAGAGCCTTGTTATTATCGCCTTCACTTCTCATGACTTGTTCTGTGTGTTTATTGTTTTATCTTATACATATGTGTTGTGCTCTTTGACACCTTCCCCCCCTCCCCCCCCAGTTAAGTCCCTTGATGATGTCAGTACCTTCCATGGGAAACATGTTGGGACATTTTTTTCCCATGTCTGGTTCTGCCGCAGGCTGTCGGGGCATGATGGATGCTATGATTTTGCAACAGCTTGAGAATCATAGGTTGGGA
Organism: Hyla sarda; assembly: GCF_029499605.1. Taxonomy (NCBI): domain Eukaryota; kingdom Metazoa; phylum Chordata; class Amphibia; order Anura; family Hylidae; genus Hyla; species Hyla sarda. The sequence goes on along the minus strand of NC_079191.1, from coordinate 443,657,808 downwards.
AAATTATATTACAGAGTGAAATTTGCAACAATTGTAATCTGTATTATGCATAGATGTAGAATATATATATATATCTCCTCCCTCCTCTACTATTCTGGAGTGGGATACAGTAAGTAGCTCTATCTAGAGGTGTCCCAAGCAGGGTACCTCCAGTTGTTGCAAAACTACGAGCTTTTGGCTGTCCAGGCATGCTGGGAGTTGTAGTTTTGCAACAGCTGGAGGCACCTTGGTTGTGAAACCCTGATCAAGAAGAGCCTTGTTATAATCACTTTCTCTATTGATGACTTGTTTTGTGTTTGTTGCTTTATATGCATATGTGTTGTGCTCTTTGACCCCAACCCCCTCCAGTTTAGTCCCCTGATGATGCTGGTACCTTCCAAGGGAAACATTTATTTTTTATTTTTTTTCAATATATAGGATTTTATTGATGTCTGATTATTCCGTAGGCTGTCAGGGCATGATGGATGCTATGGTTTTGAAACAGTTTGTCATCTAATCTGTATTATGCATCAGTAGAGCCAAAGGCTGTCCAGGCATGCTGGAAGTTGTAGTTTTGCAACAGCTGGAGGCACACTGGTTGGGAAAACCTGATCTAGAGCCTTGTTATTAATCAACTACGTTTGACTTGCGCTGCATGTTTATTGCTTTATCTTATGCCATGATTATCTTATGCATTCGTGTTGTGCTGTTTGATCGCCTGTTTGGTCCCCTGATGATGGCGCTACCTTCCAGGTTGAAACACGTGGGGACATTTATTTTTTTTTTTTGTATGGGATATTGTTGATCTTATTTGTGATTGTACTTGGTATATTCAGCTTCAGTTAGACGCCGGCGTGTTCACCATACACGCACCAGCTCCGGACACCGCTCCGGTACTCGCTGCCATTGCAGCGTTTTGTGTGCATATCTATCAACTATTTGTAAGTACCGTATTTATCGGGGTATACCACGCACCGGCCTATAACACGCACCCTCATTTTACTAAGGATATTTGGGTAAAAAAAGTTTTTTACCCAAATATCCATGGTAAAATGAGGGTGCGTGTGTGCGCGTGTATACCCCGATATACCCCCAGGAAAGGCAGGGGGAGAGAGGCCGTCGCTGCCCGCTTCTCTTCCCCTGCCTTTCCTGGGGTCTAGAGCCCTGCTGCCGGCCCTTCTCTCCCCCTGGCTATCGGCGGCGACAGCCAGGGGGAGAGAAGGGGCAGCGGCACCCATTGCCGGCGCCGCTGCCCCGTTGCCTCCCCCCATCCCCGGTGGCATAATTACCTGTTGCTGGGGTCGGGTTCGCGCTGCTCCAGGCCTCCGGCGTGCGTCCCCTGCGTCATTGCTATGCGCTGCACGGCGCGGCGCATGACGTCAGTGCGCCGCGCCGTGCATAGCAACGACGCAGGGGACGCACGCTGGAGGCCTGGAGCAGCGCGGACCCGACTCAGGTAATTATGCCACCGGAGATGGGGGGAGGCAACAGGGCAGCGGCTCCGGCAATGGGTGCCGCTGCCCCTTCTCTCCCCCTGGCTGTCGGCGACGCTTCTCTCCCCCTGGCCGGCACCGATAGTCAGGGGGACAGAATGGGTAGCGGCGCCGATAGCCAGGGGGAGGGAAGGGCCGGCAGCAGCGCTCTAGACCCCAGGAAAGGCAGGGGGAGATAAGCGGGCAGCGACGGCCTCTCTCCCCCTGCCTTTCCTGGGGCGGTATCGGTGTATAACATGCACATAGACTTTAGGCTAAAAATTTTAGCCTAAAAAGTGCGTGTTATACGCCGATAAATACGGTATATCCAGACCAGAATTATGGTCTCTTCATCATATACTTGTTTGCATGGCGCCTTTACATGTATTAAATGCGGGCATATTGCCTTTACAGCATCCGGTGGTCTCTTAAGCAATCCCAATATCCATAAAAGACCGTGAGTACAAGCCCTAAACCCCTGTTAGGCATGATCCCTGGTGAGTTACAACATGTTGCTAAGGGAGATTTCCATGTATTTTTTATTTTTAGCTTGCACCCAGGCCCTTTTGGGGACAAACGGTGGATAACTGGCCGCATAAGCTACTGTAGAGACCCCGGCAGTAACACACTGGTCATAAGTTTGGTCTTTTGTATTTAATTTGTTTTCATTTGGAGTACAGAACATCTGTGTCTCCATATAAGAGATTGCTTGTCTGATACTTGTTATCTAACATATAACGCTGACTCGTAGTCCCTGATGAAGTGGGGGGAACAAAGTTATTTACCAGTTCCCCCCATGGAAACGCGTTGGGACAAGGGACTCTAACCAATATTTGATTGGAATTTTCCATTTCTAAAGTATCAGTCACGATATGGTGACATGTTGACAACTACTGTTTGTTACAGTCTTGATTATGATACTAGTTTGATATATGAGCGCCATATGCTAATTAGTAGCTCTTAAGTGTTGATTTGATTATCTTTTTTCTTGGTTGCACTATTTGAGCACTATAATTTGATAAGTCTAACATATTTTAGCGACTAACAATTAAAAGTTATATTTTAATAAGGCACCTCAGTCCTATATAGGGACCACATTCTTTATTTTCTGTTCTATTGCCGTGAGGTATTATTGAATCTGGGTAGATGTATGGCCTGTATATCTCATACATTTAACCTCTTAAGGACCCAGGGCGTATGGATAAGCCCTCACACCCTGGGCCTTAAGGACCCAGGGCGTATCCATACGCCCTGGCGCTTTCCGGTCTCTGCCGCGCGCCGGGCAGAGATCGGAACTGGATGCCTGCTGAAATCCTTCAGCAGGCATCCAGGGCAAACGCCGAGGGGGGCCATGTAGGGACCCGACCGCCCAGTAATTTCGCATGATCCCGGCTGTCACAGACAGCCAGGACCATGCTGGAGGCTAGGAGCGAGGTGGCAAACCTGCCACCTCCTCCTATACCCTGCGATCTGTCGGTTAGTTAACCGACCAATCGCAGGAGGGGGGGGGGGCGGTTACTTCCTCCCGTCCTGCCCGGCCCCTGAAAGTCCGGAGAGGACGGGAGGAAGACCGGAGGACGCGGCGGGGGACGGGGGAGTGCTGGGGACCGGCCCCGGTACTTACCTCGTCCCTGAAGACCCGGATCCTGGCGGCGGAGACGGCGGCGGCGACAGGTGAGTAGATCTTCAGCCGCGGTCGGGCCCTTTACAGAAATGAACGTCGCCGTAAAGCGACATGCATTGCTGTAATGGGACCCTGTAAACTACAACTCCCAGCATGCCCAGACAGCCCTTGGCGTCTGGGCATGCTGGGAGTTGCAGTTTTGCAACATCTGGAGGTCCACAGTTTGGAGACCACTGTGTCCTTCTAGATGTTGCAAAACTACACATCCTCAGCATGCCCTTACTGTCCAGGCATGCTGGGAGTTGTAGTTCTGTAACATCTGGCCCTTCAGATGTTGCAGAACTACAACTCCCAGCATGCCTGGACAGTTTTGGCATACTGGGAGTTGTAGTTTTGCAACATCTGGAAGGGCACAGATTGGGAACCACTGTATTAGTGGTCTGCAAACTGTAGTCCCCCAGATGTTGCAAAACTACAACTCCAAGCATGCTGGGAGTTGTAGTTCGGCAACATCTGGCTCTAAAGATGTTGCCAACTACTACTCCCAGCATGCCTGAGAATGTTTGGGAGTTGTGGTTTTGCAACAACTGGAGGCACACTGGTTGGGAAACATTGTCTGTTTCCTAACTCAGTGTTTCCCAACCCGTGTGCCTCCAGCTGTTGCAAAACTATAACTACCAGCATGCACTGATAGACTGTGCATGCTGGGAGTTGTAGTTTTTCAACAGCTGGAGGTCCCCCCCTTGTGAATGTACAGGGTACATTCACATGGGCAGGGGGCTTACAGTGAGTATCAGGCTGCAAGTTTGCGATGCAGCAAATTTTGCGCGGCAGCTCAAACTCGCTGTAACCCCCCGCCCATGTGACTGTACCCTAAAAACACTACACTACACTAACACAAAATAAAATAAAAAGTAAAAAACACTACATATACACATACCCCTACACAGCCCCCCTCCCCTCCCCAATAAAAATGAAAAACGTCTGGTACGCCACTGTTTTCAAAATGGAGCCTCCAGCTGTTGCAAAACAACAACTCCCAGTATTGCTGGACAGCCGTTGACTGTCCAAGCATGCTGGGAGTTTAGCAACAGCTGGAGGCACCCTGTTTGGGAATCACTGGCATAGAATACCCCTATGTCCACCCCTATGCAAATCCCTAATTTAGTCCTCAAATGCGCATGGCGCTCTCACTTTGGAGCCCTGTCGTATTTCAAGGCAACATTTTTGGGTCACATATGGGGTATCGCCGTACTCGGGAGAAATTGCCTAACAAATTTTGGGGGGCCTTTTCTCCTTTCACCCCTTATGAAAATGTGAAGTTGGGGTCTACACCAGCATGTTAGTGTAAAAAAATAAATTTTTTACACTGACATGCTGGTGTTGCCCTATACTTTTCATTTTGACAAGAGGTAAAAGGGAAAAAAGCCCCCCAAAATTTGTAATGCAATTTCTCCCGAGTACGGAGATACCCCATATGTAGGCGTAAAGTGCTCTGGGGGCGCACAACAAGGCCCAGAAGGGAGAGTGCACCATGTACATTTGAGGTGATTTGCACAGGGGTGGCTGATTGTTACAGCGGTTTTGACAAACGCAAAAAAAACAAAACCCCACATGTGACCCCATTTTGAAAACTACACCCCTCACGGAATGTAATAAGGGGTGCAGTGAGAATTTACACCCCACTGGTGTCTGATAGATCTTTGGAACAGTGGGCTGTGCAAATTAAAAATGTTGTACAGACCACTGTTCCAAAGATCTGACAGACACCAGTGGGGGTAAATGCTCACTGTACCCCTTGTTACGTTCCTCAAGGGATCTAGTTTCCAAAATGGTATGCCATGTGGGGGTTATTTTGCTGTCCTGGCACCATAGCGGCTTCCTAAATGCGACATCCCCCCCCGAGCAAAATTTGCTCTCAAAAAGCCAAATATGACTCCTTCTCTTCTGAGCATTGTAGTTCGCTCGTAGTGCACTTCAGGTCAACTTATGGGGTACCTCCATACTCAGAAGAGATGGGGTTTCAAATTTTGGGGGGTATTTTTTGCTATTAACCCTTGCAAAAATGTGAAATTTGGGGGGGAAACACCCATTTTAATGACATTTTTTTTTTTTTTTTTTTACGTATGCAAAAGTCGTGAAACCCGTGTGGGGTATTAAGGCTCACTTAATTCCTTGTTACGTTCCTCAAGGGGTCTAGTTTCCAAAATGGTATGGCATGTGGGTATTTTTTGTTGTCCTGGCACCATAGGGGCTTCCTAAATGCGACATGCCCACGAGCAAAATTTGCTCTCAAAAAGCCAAATATGACTCCTCTTCTGAGCATTGTAGTTCGCCTGTAGTGCACTTCAGGTCAACTTATGGGGTACCTCCATACTCAGAAGAGATGGGGTTACAAATTTTGGGGGGTATTTCTGCTATTAACCCTTGCAAAAATGTGAAATTTGGGGGGGATACACACATTTTAGTGAAATTTTATTTTATTTTTTTACATATGCAAAATTCGTGAAACACATGTGGGGTATTAAGGCTCACTTAAATCCTTGTTACGTTCCTCAAGGGGTCTTGTTTCCAAAATGGTATGGCATGTGTTTTTTTTTGCTGTTCTGGCACCATAGGGGCTTCCTAAATGCAACATGCCCCCCAAAAACCATTTCAGAATAACGTACTCTCCAAAATCCCCTTGTCGCTCCTTCGGTTCTGAGCCCTCTACTGCGCCCACCAAACACTTTACATAGACATATGAGGTATGAGCTTACTCGAGAGAAATTGGGCTACAAATATAAGTATACATTTTCTCCTTTTACCCCTCGTAAAAATTCAAAAATTGGGTCTACAAGAACATGCGAGTGTAAAAAATGAAGATTGTGAATTTTCTCCTTCACTTTCCTGCTATTCCTGTGAAACCCCTAAAGGGTTAAAAGGCTGACTGAATATCATTTTGTATTCTTTGGGGGGGTGCAGTTTTTATAATGGGGTCATTTGTGGGGTATTTCTAAGATGAAGACCCTTCAAATCCACTTCAAACCTGAACTGGTCCCTGAAAAATAGGGAGTTTGGAAATTTTGTGAAAAATTGGAAAATTGCTGCTGAACTTTGAAGCCCTCTGGTGTCTTCCAAAAGTAAAAACTTGTCAATTTTATGATGCAAACATAAATTAGACATATTGTATATGTGAAAAAAAAATTAAAATATTTTGAATATCCATTTTCCTTACAAACAGAGAGCTTCAAAGTTAGAAAAATGCTAAATTTTCAAATTTTTCCTAAAATGTTCACATTTTTCACCAAGAAAGGATGCAAGTTACAAATTTTTTTTTACCACTATGTTAAAGTAGAATATGTCACGAAAAAACATTCTCGGAATCAGAATGATAACTAAAAGCATTCCAGAGTTATTAATGTTTAAAATGACAGTGGTCAGATGTTCAAAAAATGGCCGGGTCCTAAGGTGTAAAATGGCTGGGTCCTTAAGAGGTTAAATTACTTTCAGGGGGCATGGTTAGCAGATGCGCTGGTTGGTACACTAAATTCATTACTTTGTGTGCAAATATACTCTAGTGATTATGTAGCGATAAAAAAAATTTGCCCAGCAGGTTCCGCATATCGATAAATTCCCCGCTAGGTGACGGTGATATTGCTGGCAGGTATAGGGTTAATCATATATGACTTTATAAGAAAGAACTATTTCCAAGTGCGTAGTCCATCATCCACCAGGGGGTTTGATAATCTTTGTGATACACTGACTTGTCAGGACCGCGTATCCGAGCCATCAGCCATCAATTTTGCCGCGGCCCCGGGTGCACTTTATGGCATATATTGAGGTCCTGTTATTTGATTTAATTTGTCAGCTCTGTCAGGGATTATGTCATATCCAATTGTTCCCCATCAGGACACAAGTCATTTATTACTCACAAATCAGCTCCCAAAAATTGCCTCTGTCCGGCAGAATTAATGGGAAGGGTAATTGAGAGTAAAGAGGGACGAGATAATTAAACTTTCAAGCGAAATGTTTTATTTTCGGCGGCAGAATAATGTGTAATGTGACATTTGTTTTATTGTTCTCAGTGAAGAAGCAGAACGTACGAGGAGGCGGCTGCAGCGGGGAGATGGCGTTGAGTTAATGGCCGCTCGGTTTTATAAGCTGCGGTCTGTGATAGATGAGGATAATGGATGATAAGTGCTGAGTGCGTACATCGCTCGATGATCACTGCAGGACGTTCTCTGCTTCTCTTGTCTGGTTTGGGTAATTTAGGTTTTAACAAATGGGAACGGGACTATAGCGGGGACTGCCATGGGGGCAGCACTAACCCCTTGATAAGACCTGCTGTGGGGTCTACATCCACCCCTTTGCTGTATTCTTGGCTGCTGCAGGTGAAGGGAATATTAGAAATGAAATTTTATGGTGAAATAAAAGCAACAATATATCCTGCAAACAGCTACAGTCCTATTACCATTGTATACAGTCCTATCACCATTGTATACAGTCCTATCACCATTGTATACAGTCCCATTACCATTATATACAGTCCCGTTACCATTGTATACAGTCCTATCAGCATTGTATACAGTCCTATCACCATTGTATACAGTCCCATTACCATTATATACAGTCCCATTACCATTGTATACAGTCCTATCACCATTGTATACAGTCCTATTACCATTGTATACAGTCATAAACCATTGTATACAGTCCTATTACCATTGTATATAGTCCTAAACCATTGTATACAGTCCTATTACCATTGTATACAGTCCCATTACCATTGTATACAGTCCCATTACCATTATATACAGTCCCATTACCATTGTATACAGTCCTATTACCATTGTATACAGTCCTATCACCATTGTATATAGTCATATTACCATTGTATACAGTCCTATCACCATTGTATACAGTCCTGTCACCATTGTATACAGTCCTATCACCATTGTATATAGTCCTATCACCATTGTATACAGTCCTATCACCATTGTATACAGTCCTATCACCATTGTATATAGTCCTATCACCATTGTATACAGTCCTATTACCATTGTATACAGTCCTATCACCATTGTATACAGTCCTAAACCATTGTATACAGTCCTAAACCATTGTAAGTCAGTTAACTATTGTATAAGGAAGTATGTAATATCCTTAAAAGTACAATGTGTTACTAGTGGTTCCGCAGCCGGACATGGCGGCCATGAACGCACTTCTACCCCGCTGCCCCGTGCTGTCTCCGGCACGGGCGGCACTGCTACCTCCTTACCTGTGCCTGTCTGCAGCCTCTTGGCCGGCGGGAACGCTGCCCGCCACGTTCCTGGCTCCACTGTGCTCTCTCAATGCCGACGCGCGCGTCCCCGCTTCCTAGGGCGTGCACGCGCCGGCTCTCTGAGATTTAAAGGGTCAGTGCACCAATAATTGGGCACTGACCCTATAAGTAATTCTCACTTGCCCTTGACCCCTGCCAGATCTATGTTGCCTAGTTGCCTGAGAGAAAGCGTTTTCCTGTGTCTTGCCTCGCCGTGTATCTGACCCTTGCTACATATTCTGACCTTAGTCCTGTGCCGCCTGCCTTCTGACCTTCTTGCTACGTGACCAGACCTTGCTTCTTTGCCATCTGCCCTGACCTTCTGCCAGTCCTGACTACGTCTGTGCCTCTACCTTCCTGTGCCACGTTATTCCTTGGCTGCCTGAGGGGACGAGTCGTATCAGGGGTAGAGACCTGGGTGCCGCCTACCACAGCAAGTCATCCTGCTTTGTGGCGGGCTCTGGTGAAAACCAGCGGCACCTTAGACTCCGCTCACTGGTACGACCCACGTCATCATCTTCACAGGTCAATGGATCCACTATACCACAGCCGTTACAGTAAGGGCATGGTTGTGTAGTTCTTTGGACCCTGAATCCGTTCACCTTACCACAATGATGTATCCAGTGTATCTCATCTCACCACAATAATGTATCCAGTGTTACATAGTTACATAGTTACATAGTTAGTACGGTCGAAAAAAGACATATGTCCATCAAGTTCAACCAGGGAATTAAGGGGTAGGGGTGTGGCGCGATATTGGGGAAGGGATGAGATTTTATATTTCTTCATAAGCATTAATCTTATTTTGTTCCAGGAATGTATCTAATCCTGTTTTAAAGCTGTTAATTGTTCCTGCTGTGACCAGTTCCTGAGGTAGACCGTTCCATAAATTCACAGTCCTCACGGTAAAGAAGGCGTGTCGCCCCTTGAGCCTAAACTTTTTCTTCTCCAGACGGAGGGAGTGCCCCCTCGTCCTTTGGGGGGGTTTAACCTGGAACAGTTTTTCTCCATATTTTTTGTATGGGCCATTAATATACTTATATACGTTTATCATATCCCCCCTTAAACGTCTCTTCTCAAGACTAAACAATTGTAACTCCTTTAATCGCTCCTCATAGCTAAGATGTTCCATTCCCCATATTAGTTTAGTCGCGCGTCTCTGCACCCTTTCCAACTCCGCAGTGTCCCTTTTATGGACAGGTGCCCAAAACTGAACAGCATATTCCAGGTAAGGCCGTACCAATGCTTTATAAAGGGGGAGTATTATGTCCCTGTCCCTTGAGTCCATGCCTCTTTTGATACATGACAATATCCTGTCGGCTTTGGAAGCAGCAGCCTGACATTGTGCTATTCTGTAGTCTGTGATCTACAAGTCACCCAGATCCTTCTCTACCAGTGACTCTGACAGTTTAATCCCCCCTAAGACATACGATGCTGCAGGTTATTAGTATACACAGCCCCCCTCTATATACACAGCCCCCCCCTCTATATACACAGCCCCCCTAAGACATACGATGCATGCAGGTTATTAGTACCCAGATGCATAACTTTACATTTATCCACATTGAACCTCATTTGCCAAGTGGATGCCCAGACACTTAGTCTATCCAAGTCATCTTGTAACTTATGCACATCCTCTATAGACTGTTCTGTGCTACAAAGCTTGGTGTCATCTGCAAAGATAGAAACAGAACTGTTAATACCATCCTCTATATCATTAATAAATAAATTAAACAACAGCGGGCCCAGTACAGAACCTTGGGGTACACCACTAATAACCGGGGACCAATCAGAGTACGAATCATTGACCACCACTCTCTGGGTACGATCCATGACCCAGTGTTCAATCCAGTTACAAACTAAAATTTCCAAACCCAAAGACCTTAACTTACCTGTCAGACGTCTATGAGGGACAGTATCAAATGCTTTAGCAAAATCCAGAAACACTATATCCACAGCCATTCCTCTATATACACAGCCCCCCCCCCTATATACACAGCCTCCCTCTATATCCACAGCCCCCCTCTATATCCACAGCCATTCCTCTGTCAAGGCTTCTACTCACCTCTTCATAAAAGCAAATTAGATTGGTTTGACAACTTCTATCCTTAGTAAACCCATGCTGGCTATCACTTATAATACTATTATCCCCTATGTATTCCTGTATGTAATCCCTTATAAGTCCTTCAAACAATTTCTATAGTTTCCTGGGGAAGACCTAGAGCCCTTTTTGAAGATTGGCACCACATTCGCCTTGCGCCAGTCCCTTGGCACAAAACCAGACACCAGAGAATCTCTAAATATCATGAACAGGGGTACAGATATTACTGAACTTACCTCTCTAAGAACTCTTGGGTGTAGTCCATCCGGTCCTGGGGATTTGCTTACATTTATATCACTTAACTTACCTTGTACCATCTCTACATTAAGCCAGTTCAGTACATTACATGATGTGTTACCAGCACTGACCTGTACATGATGGGTTACCAGCACTGACCTGTACATGATGTGTTACCAGCACTGACCTGGCCAATGTCAGCTCCTTCTTCCATAGTGTATACAGAACTAAAGAACCCATTCAGTAGCTCCGCCTTCTCTTGATCGCCTGTGACAACCTCCCCATTATCATTATTAAGGGGTCCTACATGCTCTGTCCTTGGTTTTTTTGCATTTATATGTCTAAAAAAATATTTAGGATTAGTTTTGCTTTCTTTGGCCACCTGTCTCTCATTTTGAATTTTTGCTGTTTTTATTACATTTTTACAGATTTTATTAAGCTCCTTGTACTGTTTAAATGTTATCGCTGACCCATCAGATTTGTATTTTTTTGAAGGCTATTTTTTTGTTGTTTATTGCTCTTTTAACCTCATTTGTCAGCCATGTAGAATTTAGTTTTAATCGTTTATATTTGTTCCCCTTTGGTATATATTTAGCTGTATAGTTATTTAGAGTGGATATAAAGATGTCCCATTTACCTTCTGTATCAGTATTTGAGAAGCCCTCCCCCCAGTCTATGTCCTGTAGTGCAGCCCTCAGCCCAGGGAAATTTGCCTTTTTAAAGTTATATGTTTTTGCCTTCCCCGTATGTCTTTGTTTTCTACATTTTAAGTGAAAAGTAACTATATTGTGGTCGCTATTACCAAGGTTTTCCCGCACAGTTACATTACCAACCAGCTCTGCGTTGTTGGAAATGATCAGATCCCACAAGGCATCACTTCTTGTTGGGTCCTCCACAAACTGGCCCATAAAATTATCCTGCAATAAATTTAGGAATTGTCGCCCCTTTGTAGTTTTAGCCAACCCCGGACCCCAATCTATATCTGGATAGTTAAAATCTCCCATTATTACCACTGTACCTGCCCGGGCGGCCCTCTCTATTTGTTTATGAAGCTGAACATCTATCTCTTCAGTGATATTAGGGGGTCTGTAGATTACACCAAATACTATTTTTTCAGTATTTCCCTCCTTTTGTAATTCTACCCACAATGATTCCACATCCTCAGAATCATCACACACTATGGCATCGTTCACACTGACTTTCATACCACTTCTTACATACAGACAGACTCCACCACCTTTTCTGTTCATTCTATCCTTGCGAAACAATGTAAACCCCTGCAGATTAATGGCCCAGTCATGCGAGGAGTCCAGCCATGTCTCAGTGACCCCAACTATATCACCAGCCATGTCTCAGTGACCCCAACTATATCAATATGTTCCTCCAGTATCAAGGCCTCAAGCTCCCCCATTTTATTTGCTAGGCTTCTGGCATTTGTGAACATACACTTTACATTTCCATCCTTTATGTTATTGGGGTTAATGGGATTCAAGGGTGTAAGTTTTATTTTCCTATGAAGCTTATTCCTATTAACTATTCTAACCCCTCCCTCCGCTCCACCCCCAGGTACATTTATAATTCCCACCTCTCTATCTACACTATCTTCCCCCTCTTTGCTGTAAGTTCCCTCCTCCCAAGTCCCTAGTTTAAACACTCCTCCACCCTTCTAGCCATCTTCTCCCCAAGCAAAGCTGCACCCTCCCCATTGAGGTGCAGCCCGTCCCTACGGTAGAGCCGGTAACCGACAGCGAAGTCAGCCCAGTTCTCCATGAACCCAAACCCTTCCTTCCTACACCAGCTTCTGAGCCACTTGTTTACCTCCCTGATCTCCCGCTGCCTCTCTGGTGCAGCTCGTGGTACTGGTAGTATTTCAGAGAATACTACCTTGGAGGTCCTTGCCTTAAGCTTGTGGCCCAAGTCCCTGAAATCATTTTTAAGGACACTCCACCTACCTCTTACTTTGTCATTGGTGCCAATATGTACCATGACTGCTGGGTCCTCTCCAGCCCCGCCCAACAACCTGTCAACCCGATCCGCGATGTGCCGAACTCGTGCGCCAGGCAGACAACACACTGTTCGGCGATCCCGGTCTTTGTGACAGATTGCCCTGTCTGTCCCCCTAATAATTGAGTCCCCCACCACTAGTACCTGTCTGGCCTGCCCTGTACTCCTCCCTCCCTCCTTACTGGAGCAGACACCCCCCTGGTGGTCAGAGGTGGTATCCTGCTACAGTTCTCCTAGCTCTGTAATGGCATCCCCCTCATCTGCCAAGCGGGCAAACTTGTTGGGGTGTGCCAGTTCAGGACTAGCCTCCCTGACACTTTTTCCCCTACTCCGCTTTCTAACTGTAACCCAGCTAACTGCCTGACTGTCCTGCAACTCCGTCCCACTGTCCTCCCCCACCTCTATTCCCGAGAGTGCCTGCTCAGTGAGCACGAGACTCCTCTCCATGTTGTTAATGCTTCTCATTGTTGCCAGTCGCCCCTCTAGATGCAGGATCTGGGCTTCCAAACGGACAACTAGCACACATCTCGCCCAACAATAGGCACCTCACACTGCTGGTCAAGGATTGCATACATTGTGCAGGGTATATACCGGACTGCACTTTCCAACATGGAGGCCATCTAGTAATGGGGATTTCACAAATGTATAGGAAAAAACAGACAGTCAAAATTACACTTAAAAATTTTTTTTAGACCTTGTGGGTTCAGAAATTAGCACTCACAGCGATCTCAACCTCCTGCTTTCAAACTCCAGTTTTTGAAACTCCTCTTTCACGCCCCCTCTTAGGGTGGGTTCACACTACGTTTTGTCCCATACGGGAGCGCATACGGCAGGGGGGAGCTAAAATCTCGCGCTCCCGTATGTCACCGTATGCGCTCCCGTATGTCATTCATTTCAATGAGCCGGCCGGAGTGAAACGTTCGGTCCGGTCGGCTCATTTTTGCGCCGTATGCACTTTTACAACCGGACCTAAAACCGTGGTTGACCACGGTTTTAGGTCCGGTTGTAAAAGCGCATACGGCGCAAAAATGAGCCGACCGGACCGAACGTTTCACTCCGGTCGGCTCATTGAAGTGAATGACATACGGGAGCGCATACGGTCACATACGGGAGCGCGAGGTTTTAGCTCCCCCCTGCCGTATGCGCTCCCGTATGGGACAAAACGTAGTGTGGACCCAGCCTTACACAGCAACACTCAGAAAGAGCAAGCTCACCTCCAGTGTATCTCACCTCACCACAATAATGTATCCAGTGTATCTCACCTCACCACAATAATGTATCCAGTGTATCACACCACAATAATGTATCCAGTGTATCTCATCTCACTACAATAATGTATCCAGTGTATCTCATCTCACCACAATAATGTATCCAGTGTATCTCATCTCATCACAATAATGTATCCAGTGTATCTCACCTCACCACAATAATGTATCCAGTGTATCTCACCTCACCACAATAATGTATCCAGTGTATCTCACCTCACCACAATAATGTATCCAGTGTATCTCATCTCACTACAATAATGTATCCAGTGTATCTCATCTCACTACAATAATGTATCCAGTGTATCTGTTACGCCAAGCGCTCCGGGTCCCTGCTCCTCCCCGGAGCGCTCGCAGCGTTTCCCTCTCTGCAGCACCCCGGTCAGACCCGCTGACTGGGAGCGCTGCACTGACACTGCCGGTGGGGATGCGATTCGCATAGCGGGACGCGCCCGCTCGCGAATCGCATCCCAAGCTACTCACCTGTCCCGGTCCCCGGCTGTCACATCGTGGCGCGCGCGCGCCAGCTCTCTAAGATTTAAAGGGCCAGTGCACCACTGATTGGTGCCTGGCCCAATCACTGTAATTAGCTTCCACCTGCTCCTTGCTCATATAACCTCACTTCCCCTTCCCTGCATTGCTGGATCTTGTTGCCATTGTGCCTAGAGAAAGCGTTTCCTGTGTTTGCCATACCTGTGTTTCCAGACCTTCTACTATAACCATTGACTACGAACCTTGCCGCCTGCCCTGACCTTCTGCTACGTCTGACCTCGCCTCTGTCTAGTCCTTCTGTCCCACGCCTTTTTAGCAGTCAGAGAGGTTGAGCCGTTACCGGTGGATACGACCTGGTTGCTACCGTCGCAGCAAGACCATCCCGCTTTGCGGCGGGCTCTGGTGAATACCAGTAGCAGCTTAGACCCGGTCCCCCGGTACGGTCCACGCCAATCCCTCGCTGACACAGAGGATCCACCTCCAGCCTGCCGAATCCTAATAATATCTCACCTCACTACAATAATGTATGCAGTGTATCTCACCACAATAATTTATCCAGTGTATCTCATCTCACTACAATAATGTATCCAGTGTATCTCACCTCACTACAATAATGTATCCAGTGTATCTCATCTCCCCACAATAATGTATCCAGTGTATTTCATCTCACTACAATAATGTATCCAGTGTATCTCACCTCACTGCAATAATGTATCAAGTGTATCTCACCACAATAATGTATCCAGTGTATTTAATCTCACCACAATAATGTATCCAGTGTATCTCACCTCACCACAATAATGTATTCAGTGTATCTCATCTCACCACAATAATGTATCCAGTGTATCTCACCTCACCACAATAATGTATCCAGTGTATCTCACCACAATAATGTATCCAGTGTATTTAATCTCACCACAATAATGTATCCAGTGTATCTCACCTCACCACAATAATGTATTCAGTGTATCTCATCTCACCACAATAATGTATCCAGTGTATCTCACCTCACCACAA
The DNA here is from genome assembly GCF_029499605.1 of Hyla sarda. Taxonomy (NCBI): domain Eukaryota; kingdom Metazoa; phylum Chordata; class Amphibia; order Anura; family Hylidae; genus Hyla; species Hyla sarda. The sequence goes on along the minus strand of NC_079191.1, from coordinate 443,642,315 downwards.
TAATGTATCCAGTGTATTTAATCTCACCACAATAATGTATCCAGTGTATTTAATCTCACCACAATAATGTATCCAGTGTATCTCATCTCACTACAATAATGTATCCAGTGTATCTCACCTCACTACAATAATGTATCCAGTGTATCTCATCTCCCCACAATAATGTATCCAGTGTATTTCATCTCACTACAATAATGTATCCAGTGTATCTCACCTCACTGCAATAATGTATCAAGTGTATCTCACCACAATAATGTATCCAGTGTATTTAATCTCACCACAATAATGTATCCAGTGTATCTCATCTCACCACAATAATGTATCCAGTGTATCTCACCTCACAACAATAATGTATCCAGTGTATCTCACCTCACCACAATGATATACGTCTAGGCATCTGCCCCTTCTACACTCGGATGAAGCCTTCTTCGAGGTAGGAGGAGGCGGCTGCATTTGTTTATGGTATATATCAGAACCCTTGGGCGATATTATACTTTTTCCTTAAGTGATTTTTGTTACCAAACGGACATAAAATAATTGATCGTTCTTGAAGGTTTTTTTTTTATTTTGCTTGGGAAGTACAAGAGGGACAACCTGCAAACACTCTGTCAGAACCTTCTCATTCCCTCCCCCGATAATAAAAATAAATTAAATGAATTATCATTTGTGGTGCGGTAATTGACGTCGGTTGCACTACACGTAAAATGGAACATATTAGCTGTATTCATAAGGGATTGTGAAATGCATCTTGTGCTGCAAGACATTTCATCACCGTACACCAGGGTTTCCCAACCAGGGTGCCTCCAGATGTTGCGAAACTACAACTCCCAGCATGCTAAGCAGCAGGTATCATGGTCTATTCAGTGGATGGGAGACAGACCAACAACGCTCAGAGCAGTGTTTCCCAACCAGTGTGCCTCCAGCTGTTGCAAAACTACAACTCCCAGCATGCCCGGACAGCCGTCGGCTGTCCGGGCATGCTGGAAGTTGTAGTTTTGCAACAGGTAAAGGCACACTGTTTGAAACACTGCTCTGTGATGCTCTCTGCTGGGGTTTCCTTTTTCCTTTTCAGTTACTATATATATATATATATATATATATATATATATATATATATATATATTAAGATTTATTTCCTTATGGATCCGCGGGGGAGGGGCTAAAGGGCTTTTCTTTTGGGTGATTTAGGATCAGTTTTGTGCTGAATGTGACTGCGTCCTCATGGGATATTCCTCAATATTATAGATAAAGCGGCCTCTACCCCCGTGACCCCCTCCCCCGCTCCAATAATCACTGCGCTCCATGAAAAGGTTAACTAATTCCATCCCGCCCGGCACAAAGTCACAGAGGATTATATGTAATTACAGCTATAAAGAGTTATAAGGCTTCCATCACGAGGAGGCGTAAAATATAATGTGCGCTCGGCCCCGGACGCTTTGTCATTTACAGAATAAGTTCCCTTCAATATCGTCCGTCAGATTCTACAACTGAGATGATCCATGGAATCTTTTTTTTTTTTTTTTTTTAGCATTTTCAAATTTTTGGGCATTTTATATGGGCACTGTATTATGTATAGTCATATTATGTGTGCACTGTATGGTAATATGTGGGCACTGTATGGTAATATTATGTGAGCACTGTATGGTAATATTATGTGTGCACTGTATGGTAATATTATGTGGGCACTGTATGGTAATATTATGTAGGCACTGTGTGGTGATATTATGTGTGCACTGTATGGTAATATGTGGGCACTGTATGGTAATATTATGTGGGCACTGTATGGTAATATTATGTGAGCACTGTATGGTAATATTATGTGTGCACTGTATGGTAATATTATGTGAGCACTGTATGGTAATATTATGTGTGCACTGTATGGTGATATTATGTGAGCACTGTATGGTAATATTATGTGAGCACTGTATGGTAATATTATGTGAGCACTGTATGGTAATATTATGTGAGCACTGTATGGTAATATTATGTGGGCACTGTATGGTAATATTATGTGAGCACTGTATGGTAATATTATGTGGGCACTGTATGGTGATATTATGTGTGCACTGTATGGTGATATTATGTGTGTGCTGTATGGTGATATTATGTAGGCACTGTATGGTGATATAATGTGAGCACTGTATGGTAATATTATGTGGGCACTGTATGGTAATATTATGTGAGCACTGTATGGTGATATCATGTGGGCACTGTATGGTGATATTATGTGAGCACTGTATGGTAATATTATGTAGGCACTGTATGGTGATATTATGTGTGCACTGTATGGTAATATTATGTGTGTGCTGTATGGTAATATTATGTGTGCACTGTATGGTGATATTTTGTGAGCACTGTGTGGTGATATTATGTGTGCACTGTATGGTAATATTATGTAGGCACTGTATGGTAATATTATGTAGGCACTGTATGGTGATATTATGTGTGCACTGTCTGGTGATATTATTTAGGCACTGTATGGTAATATTATGTGAGCACTGTATGGTAATATTATGTAGGCACTGTATGGTGATATTATGTGAGCACTGTATGGTAATATTATGTGGGCACTGTATGGTAATATTATGTGTGCACTGTATGGTAATATTATGTGAGCACTGTATGGTAATATTATGTGAGCACTGTATGGTGATATTATGTGAGCACTGTATGGTGATATTATGTGGGCACTGTATGGTAATATTATGTGAGCACTGTATGGTGCTATTATGTGAGCACTGTATGGTAATATTATGTGGGCACTGTATGGTGATATTATGTGTGCACTGTATGGTGATATTATGTGTGTGCTGTATGGTAATATTATGTGGGCACTGTATGGTAATATTATGTGTGCACTGTATGGTAATATTATGTGAGCACTGTATGGTAATATTATGTGAGCACTGTATGGTGATATTATGTGAGCACTGTATGGTGATATTATGTAGGCACTGTATGGTAATATTATGTGGGCACTGTATGGTGATATTATGTGTGCACTGTCTGGTGATATTATTTAGGCACTGTATGGTAATATTATGTGAGCACTGTATGGTAATATTATGTAGGCACTGTATGGTGATATTATGTGAGCACTGTATGGTAATATTATGTGGGCACTGTATGGTAATATTATGTGTGCACTGTATGGTAATATTATGTGAGCACTGTATGGTGATATTATGTGAGCACTGTAAGTGATATTATGTAAGCACTGTATGGTAATATTATGTAGGCACTGTATGGTGATATTATGTGAGCACTGTATGGTGATATTATGTGAGCACTGTATAGTGATATTATGTGAGCACTGTATGGTAATATTATGTGTGCACTGTATGGTGATATTATGTGAGCACTGTATGGTGATATTATGTGGGGACTGTATGGTGATATAATGTGAGCACTGTATGGTAATATTATGTGAGCACTGTATGGTAATATTATGTAGGCACTGTGTGGTGATATTATGTGTGCACTGTATGGTAATATTATGTGTGCACTGTATGGTAATATTATGTGGGCACTGTATGGTGATATTATGTGAGCACTGTATGGTAATATTATGTGAGCACTGTATGGTAATATTATGTGGGCACTGTCTGGTGATATTATGTAAGCACTGTATGGTAATATTATGTGAGCACTGTATGGTAATATTATGTGGGCACTCTATGGTGATATTTTGTGAGCACTGTATGGTAATATTATGTGAGCACTGTATGGTAATATTATGTAGGCACTGTATGGTGATATTATGTGAGCACTGTATGGTGATATTATTTAGGCACTGTATGGTAATATTATGTGAGCACTGTATGGTAATATTATGTGAGCACTGTATGGTAATATTATGTGTGCATTGTATGGTGATATTATGTGAGCACTGTATGTTGATATTATGTGTGTGCTGTATGGTAATATTATGTGTGCACTGTATGGTAATATTATGTGAGCACTGTATGGTGATATTATGTGTGCACTGTATGGTGATATTATGTGAGCACTGTATGGTGATATTATGTAGGCACTGTATGGTAATATTATGTGAGCACTGTATGGTGATATTATGTGAGCACTGTATGTTGATATTATGTGTGTGCTGTATGGTAATATTATGTGTGCACTGTATGGTAATATTATGTGAGCACTGTATGGTACAGTTTGGGCACTGTAATGGGATATTTCCACCCCTGATGCAGTAATCATGTATACCAGTGATGGCGAACCTTTTTGAGCCCGAGTGCCCGAACCGTAATGCACGCCAACTTTTTTCCCCTCAAAGTGCCAGCACAGAAATTAAATCATAATACACATTAGCTTGGCAGTATAGTTCCCCCACATTAGGTGCAGTATAGCTCCCCCACATTAGGTGCAGTATAGTTCCCCCACATTAGGGGCAGTATAGTTCCCCACATTAAGTGCAGTATAGTTCCCCCACATTAGGTGCAGTATAGTCCCCCCACATTAGGTGCAGTATAGTCCCCCCACATTAGGTGCAGTATAGTTCCCCCAAATTAGGTGCAGTATAGTTCCCCCACATTATGTGCAGTATAGTTCCCCCACATTAGGTGCAGTACAGTTCCCCCACATTAGGTTGGCAGTATAGTTCTCCACATTAGGTGCAGTATAGTTCCCCCACCTTAGGTTGGCAGTATAGTTCCCCACATTAGGGTTGGCAGTATAGTTCCCCCACATTGGGTGTACTATAGTTCCCCACATTTTATTGGCAGTATAGTTCCCCACATTAGGTTGGCAGTATAGTTCCCCCACATTAGGTGCAGTATAGTTCCCCGCACATTAGGGTTGGCAGTATAGTTCCCCCACATTGGGTGCAGTATAGTTCCCCCACATTAGGGTTGGCAGTATAATTCCCCCCACAAGGTTGGCAGTATAATTCTCCCCACAAGGTTGGCAGTATAATTACCCTCACAAGGTTGGCAGTATAATTCCCCCCACAAGGTTGGCAGTATAATTCCCCCCACAAGGTTGGCAGTAAAGTTCCCCCCCACATTAGGCAGGCAGTGTTCCCCCACATTAGGCAGACAGAGTTCCCCCACATTAGGCAGAGTTCCCCCACATTAGGCAGACAGCGTTCCCCCACATTAGGCAGACAGAGTTCCCCCACATTAGGCAGACACAGTTCCCCCACATTAGGCAAGCAGTGTTACCCCACATTAGACAGGCAGTGCTCCCCCACAGACATACAGCCTCCAGCCATATACAGTATATGGCTGGAGGCTGTATGTCTGTGTCGGAACACCGAAGATGACATCCTGCTGGTTACTTACCATGCGCGCGTCATCCTCGGTCCTCCCCGATGCTCCGCTCTGCTTTATGGGCGCACGCATGGGAGGTCAGTGACGTGACGTCTCTGCGTTCTCTACCTCCCGGCGGTCCCTGCGTTTTTAAAGCTAACGCGGGACTGCAGAGAGGTAACGGGGACATCCCTGTGTCCCGAAATGACCTTTCGGGACACAGGGATGTCGGGAATGTGACGGGGGCCTGTGACCGCGTGACCACAGAGGGGGCTCGGCGTGCCATAGGTTCGCCATCACTGATATATACAGTCGTATATAGTCGCTATGTTTTGTGTGTCGTAGTATTACACCGCAGCGACCTGGACCGTGGGTTGTTTTATAGAGGGGTCACTCAGGGTCTGGGTTGTTTTATAGAGGGGTCACTCAGGGTTGTTTTATTGAGGGGTCACTCAGGGTCTGGATTGTTTTATTGAGGGGTCACTCAGGGTCTGGGTTGTTTTATTGAGGGGTCACTCAGGGTCTGGGTTGTTTTATTGAGGGGTCACTCTGGGTTGTTTTATTGAGGGGTCACTCAGGGTCTGGGTTGTTTTATTGAGGGGTCACTCAGGGTCTGGGTTGTTTTATTGAAGGGTCACTCAGGGTCTGGGTTGTTTTATAGAGGGGTCACTCTGGGTTGTTTTATTGAGGGGTCACTCAGGGTCTGGGTTGTTTTATTGAGGGGTCACTCAGGGTCTGGGTTGTTTTATTGAGGGGTCACTCAGAGTCTGGGTTGTTTTATTGAGGGGTCACTCAGGGTTGTTTTATTGAGGGGGTCACTCAGGGTCTGGGTTGTTTTATTGAGGGGTCACTCTGGGTTGTTTTATTGAGGGGTCACTCAGGGTCTGGGTTGTTTTATTGAGTGGTCACTCAGGGTCTGGGTTGTTTTATTGAGGGGTCACTCAGGGTCTGGGTTGTTTTATAGAGGGGTCACTCTGGGTTGTTTTATTGAGGGGTCACTCAGGGTCTGGGTTGTTTTATTGAGGGGTCACTCAGGGTCTGGGTTGTTTTATTGAGGGGTCACTCAGAGTCTGGGTTGTTTTATTGAGGGGTCACTCAGGGTTGTTTTATTGAGGGGTCACTCAGGGTCTGGGTTGTTTTATTGAGGGGTCACTCTGGGTTGTTTTATTGAGGGGTCACTCTAGGTGGTTTTATTGAGGGGTCACTCAGGGTCTGGGTGGTTTTATTGAGGGGTCACTCTGGGTTGTTTTATTGAGGGGTCACTCTGGGTTGTTTTATTGAGGGGTCACTCTAGGTTGTTTTATTGAGGGGTCACTCAGGGTCTGGGTTGTTTTATTGAGGGGTCACTCAGGGTCTGGGTTGTTTTATTGAGGGGTCACTCAGGGTCTGGGTTGTTTTATAGAGGGGTCACTCTGGGTTGTTTTATTGAGGGGTCACTCTGGGTTGTTTTATTGAGGGGTCACTCTAGGTGGTTTTATTGAGGGGTCACTCTGGGTTGTTTTATTGAGGGGTCACTCAGGGTCTGCGCCCTTTATTGGGGGTGATCATCAGTGTGGGGTCCGCGCTGTAATAAACGTGTCATATTCTTTATGGCCATGTTTGGCGGGCGGTGCGGGGGCCGCGCTCCGGTGTAAATGACCGCTGCCAAGGCGCCTGACAGAATCATTAAAACTTCTTCTCCTTTTGCCGCTTTGTTTCAACAACATATTGATCTGAAAATGAGAATAAATGCGCAGGGTCCTCAGCCGCCATGGAGACAAATATAAGATGGGAAACCGAAGCCGAGGGACGATGGATCCGGAATAAAAATGACCACAGGGGGCGCCGACAATAACTGCTCAGACACTTGGGCAGCTGTTCACTATATATATATATATATATATATATATATATATATATATATATATATATATCTGACTGCTCAGGTCAGCCAAATGTTTATGTCTCTATAGAGAGAGGAGGATGGTGATGTAGCTGGGGGGGCTGGTCAGAGGTCATGACATCACTCAGAGGGCGGGGCTACAGCTTAGTGACAACATTCAGCCACACCTCCTGTGACAGCAGAGGATGATGTATTGTCTTGGTAGGGAGGGAGAAGTTGGGCAGCTGCTGAGACAACACCCCACTGACAATGAGAGACTACACAACTTCCTGTCAGGAGAAAGAGAGGAGTCGGGAGCTGCTGAGACAACACCCCACTGACAATGAGAGAACTGACAATCATAGTCTACTGGACACCCCATTAAGTGCGCAGTCAAGTAGAAAAATATACTAGGGGGAGAATGATCAAAACCTGCCCAGAGGAAAAGTTGCCCAGTTGCCCATAGCAACCAATCAGATCATTTCTTTCATTTTCAGTGGCACTTTTCAATAATGAAAGCAGTGATCTGATTGGTTGCTATGGGCAACTGGGCAACTTTTCCTCTAGACAGGTTTTGATAAAGGTGACTGGAATAGGTTTTCACGTGAAAATAACGAAATATAACCTGGAAAATAAAGGGAAAAACATATCACAAAAATAGATATAGTTATAGCACAAATTGCTGCAGTATGTGGAATTGACATCAAACAGATGAAACATATCTTTTTTTTAACTGCTCTAATTAATAAGTAAACGTATATTCCCTCCCCATCATCCATTTATATATATATTTTAGGAAGTCACAATAAAAGTTAATTTTTAATTTTAAGTTGCATCTTCAGTCACCTCCAGAGCTGTATTCACTATTTTTATTCTCCAGTCACCTCCAGAGCTGTATTCACTATTCTTATACTCGTGTCACCTCCAGAGCTGTATTCACTATTCTTATACTCCAGTCACATCCAGAGCTGTATTCACTATTCTTATACTGCAGTCACCTCCAGAGCTGTATTAACTATTCTTATACTCCAGTCACATCCAGAGCTGTATTCACTATTCTTATACTCCAGTCACCTCCAGAGCTGTATTCACTATTCTTATACTCCAGTCACCTCCAGAGCTGTATTCACTATTCTTATACTCCAGTCACATCCAGAGCTGTATTCACTATTCTTATACTCCAGTCACCTCCAGAGCTGTATTCACTATTCTTATACTCCAGTCACCTCCAGAGCTGTATTCACTATTCTTATACTCCAGTCACATTCAGTGCTGTATTCACTATTCTTATACTCCAGTCACCTCCAGAGCTGTATTCACTATTCTTATACTCCAGTCACATTCAGTGCTGTATTCACTATTCTTATACTCCAGTCACCTCCAGAGCTGTATTCACTATTCTTATACTCCAGTCACCTCCAGAGCTGTATTTACTATTCTTATACACCAGTCACCTCCAGAGCTCTATTCACTATTCTTATACTCCAGTCACCTCAAGAGCTGTATTCACTATTCTTATACTCCAGTCACCTCCAGAGCTGTATTCACTATTCTTATACTCCAGTCACATTCAGTGCTGTATTCACTATTCTTATACTCCAGTCACCTCCAGAGCTGTATTCACTATTCTTATACTCCAGTCACCTCCAGAGCTGCATTCACTATTCTTATACACCAGTCACCTCCAGAGCTCTATTCACTATTCTTATACTCCAGTCACCTCAAGAGCTGTATTCACTATTCTTATACTCCAGTCACCTCCAGAGCTGTATTCACTATTCTTATACTTCAGTCACCTCCAGAGCTGTATTCACTATTCTTATACTTCAGTCACCTCCAGAGCTGTATTCACTATTCTTATACTCCAGTCCCATCCAGAGCTGTATTCACTATTCTTATACTCCAGTCAAATCCAGAGCTGTATTTACTATTCTTATACTCCAGTCACCTCCAGAGCTGTATTTACTATTCTTACACTCCATTCACCTGCAGAGCTATATTCACTATTCTTCTATTCCAGTAACATCCAGAGCTGTATTCACTATTCCTATACTCCAGTTACCTCCAGAGCTGTATTCACTATTCTTATACTCCAGTCACCTCCAGAGCTGTATTTACTATTCTTATACTCCAGTCACCTCCAGAGCTGTATTCACTATTCTTATACTCCAGTCACCTCCAGAGCTGTATTCACTATTCTTATACTCCAGTCCCCTCCAGAGCTGCATTCACTATTCTTATACTCCAGTCACATCCAGAGCAGTATTCACTATTCTTATACTCCAGTCACATCCAGAGCTGTATTCACTATTCTTATACTCCAGTCACATATAGAGCTGTATTCACTATTCTTATACTCCAGTCACCCCCAGAGCTGTATTCACTATTCTTATACTTCAGTCACCTCCAGAGCTGTATTCACTATTCTTATACTCCAGTCACCTCCAGAGCTGTATTCACTATTCTTATACTCCAGTCACATCCAGAACTGTATTCACTATTCTTATACTCCAGTCACCTCCAGAGCTGTATTCACTATTCTTATACTCCAGTCACCTCCAGAGCTGTATTCACTAGTCTTATACTCCAGTCACCTCCAGAGCTGTATTCACTATTCTTATACTCCAGTTACCTCCAGAGCTGTATTCACTATTCTTATACTCCAGTCACATCCAGAGCTGTATTCACTAGTCTTATACTCCAGTCACCTCCAGAGCTGTATTCACTATTCTTATACTCCAGTCACATCCAGAGCTGTATTCACTATTCTTATACTCCAGTCACATCCAGAGCTGTATTCACTATTCTTATACTGCAGTCACCTCCAGAGCTGTATTAACTATTCTTATACTCCAGTCACATCCAGAGCTGTATTCACTATTCTTATACTCCAGTCACCTCCAGAGCTGTATTCACTATTCTTATACTCCAGTCACCTCCAGAGCTGTATTCACTATTCTTATACTCCAGTCACATCCAGAGCTGTATTCACTATTCTTATACTCCAGTCACATCCAGAGCTGTATTCACTATTCTTATACTCCAGTCACCTCCAGAGCTGTATTCACTATTCTTATACTCCAGTCACATTCAGTGCTGTATTCACTATTCTTATACTCCAGTCACCTCCAGAGCTGTATTCACTATTCTTATACTCCAGTCACATTCAGTGCTGTATTCACTATTCTTATACTCCAGTCACCTCCAGAGCTGTATTCACTATTCTTATACTCCAGTCACCTCCAGAGCTGTATTTACTATTCTTATACACCAGTCACCTCCAGAGCTCTATTCACTATTCTTATACTCCAGTCACCTCAAGAGCTGTATTCACTATTCTTATACTCCAGTCACCTCCAGAGCTGTATTCACTATTCTTATACTCCAGTCACATTCAGTGCTGTATTCACTATTCTTATACTCCAGTCACCTCCAGAGCTGTATTCACTATTCTTATACTCCAGTCACCTCCAGAGCTGCATTCACTATTCTTATACACCAGTCACCTCCAGAGCTCTATTCACTATTCTTATACTCCAGTCACCTCAAGAGCTGTATTCACTATTCTTATACTCCAGTCACCTCCAGAGCTGTATTCACTATTCTTATACTTCAGTCACCTCCAGAGCTGTATTCACTATTCTTATACTTCAGTCACCTCCAGAGCTGTATTCACTATTCTTATACTCCAGTCCCATCCAGAGCTGTATTCACTATTCTTATACTCCAGTCAAATCCAGAGCTGTATTTACTATTCTTATACTCCAGTCACCTCCAGAGCTGTATTTACTATTCTTACACTCCATTCACCTGCAGAGCTATATTCACTATTGTTCTATTCCAGTAACATCCAGAGCTGTATTCACTATTCCTATACTCCAGTTACCTCCAGAGCTGTATTCACTATTCTTATACTCCAGTCACCTCCAGAGCTGTATTTACTATTCTTATACTCCAGTCACCTCCAGAGCTGTATTCACTATTCTTATACTCCAGTCACCTCCAGAGCTGTATTCACTATTCTTATACTCCAGTCCCCTCCAGAGCTGCATTCACTATTCTTATACTCCAGTCACATCCAGAGCAGTATTCACTATTCTTATACTCCAGTCACATCCAGAGCTGTATTCACTATTCTTATACTCCAGTCACATATAGAGCTGTATTCACTATTCTTATACTCCAGTCACCCCCAGAGCTGTATTCACTATTCTTATACTTCAGTCACCTCCAGAGCTGTATTCACTATTCTTATACTCCAGTCACCTCCAGAGCTGTATTCACTATTCTTATACTCCAGTCACATCCAGAACTGTATTCACTATTCTTATACTCCAGTCACCTCCAGAGCTGTATTCACTATTCTTATACTCCAGTCACCTCCAGAGCTGTATTCACTATTCTTATACTCCAGTCACCTCCAGAGCTGTATTCACTATTCTTATACTCCAGTTACCTCCAGAGCTGTATTCACTATTCTTATACTCCAGTCACATCCAGAGCTGTATTCACTAGTCTTATACTCCAGTCACCTCCAGAGCTGTATTCACTATTCTTATACTCCAGTCACATCCAGAGCTGTATTCACTATTCTTATACTCCAGTCACATCCAGAGCTGTATTCACTATTCTTATACTCCAGTCACATCCAGAGCTGCATTCACTATTCTTATACTCCATTACCTCCAGAGTTGTATTCACTATTCTTATACTCCAGTCACCTCCAGAGCTGTATTCACTATTCTTATACTCCAGTCACATCAAGAGCTGTATTCACTATTCTTATACTCCAGTCACATCCAGAGCTGTATTCATTATTCTTATACTCCAGTCACCTCCAGAGCTGTGTTCACTATTCTTATACTCCAGTCACCTCCAGAGCTATATTCACTATTCTTATACTTCAGTCACCTCCAGAGCTGTATTCACTATTCTTATACTCCAGTCAAATCCAGAGCTGTATTTACTATTCTTATACTCCAGTCACCTCCAGAGCTGTATTCACTATTCTTACACTCCATTCACCTGCAGAGCTATATTCACTATTCTTCTATTCCAGTAACATCCAGAGCTGTATTCACTATTCCTATACTCCAGTTACCTCCAGAGCTGTATTCACTATTCTTATACTCCAGTCACCTCCAGAGCTGTATTTACTATTCTTATACTCCAGTCACCTCCAGAGCTGTATTCACTATTCTTATACTCCAGTCACCTCCAGAGCTGTATTCACTATTCTTATACTCCAGTCCCCTCCAGAGCTGCATTCACTATTCTTATACTCCAGTCACATCCAGAGCAGTATTCACTATTCTTATACTCCAGTCACATCCAGAGCTGTATTCACTATTCTTATACTCCAGTCACATATAGAGCTGTATTCACTATTCTTATACTCCAGTCACCCCCAGAGCTGTATTCACTATTCTTATACTCCAGTCACCTCCAGAGCTGTATTCACTATTCTTATACTCCAGTCACATCCAGAGCTGCATTCGCTATTCTTATACTCCTGTCACCTCCAGAGCTGTATTCACTATTCTTATACTCCAGTCACATCCAGAGCTGCATTCACTATTCTTATACACCAGTCACCTCCAGAGCTCTATTCACTATTCTTATACTCCAGTCACCTCAAGAGCTGTATTCACTATTCTTATACTCCAGTCACCTCCAGAGCTGTATTCACTATTCTTATACTCCAGTCACCTCCAGAGCTGTATTCACTATTCTTATACTCCAGTCACCTCCAGAGCTGTATTCATTATTCTTATACTCCAGTCACATCCAGAGCTGTATTCACTATTCTTATATTCCAGTCACATCCAGAGCTGTATTCACTATTCTTATACTCCAGTCACCTCCAGAGCTGTATTCACTATTCTTATACTCCAGTCACCTCCAGAGCTGTATTCACTATTCTTATACTCCAGTCACCTCCAGAGCTGTATTCACTATTCTTATACTCCAGTCACCTCCAGAGCTGTATTCACTATTCTTATACTTCAGTCACCTCCAGAGCTGTATTCACTATTCTTATACTCCAGTCACCTCCAGAGCTGTATTCACTATTCTTATACTCCAGTCACATCCAGAACTGTATTAACTATTCTTATACTCCAGTCACCTCCAGAGCTGTATTCACTATTCTTATACTCCAGTCACCTCCAGAGCTGTATTCACTATTCTTATACTTCAGTCACCTCCAGAGCTGTATTCACTATTCTTATACTCCAGTCACCTCCAGAGCTGTATTCACTATTCTTATACTCCAGTCACATCCAGAACTGTATTAACTATTCTTATACTCCAGTCACCTCCAGAGCTGTATTCACTATTCTTATACTCCAGTCACCTCCAGAGCTGTATTCACTATTCTTATACTCCATCACCTCCAGAGTTGTATTCACTATTCTTATACTCCAGTCACCTCCAGAGCTGTATTCACTATTCTTATACTCCAGTCACATCCAGAGCTGTATTCACTATTCTTATACTCCAGTCACATCCAGAGCTGTATTCATTATTCTTATACTCCAGTCACCTCCAGAGCTGTATTCACTATTCTTATACTCCAGTCACCTCCAGAGCTATATTCACTATTCTTATACTTCAGTCACCTCCAGAGCTGTATTCACTATTCTTATACTCCAGTCAAATCCAGAGCTGTATTTACTATTCTTATACTCCAGTCACCTCCAGAGCTGTATTTACTATTCTTACACTCCATTCACCTGCAGAGCTATATTCACTATTCTTCTATTCCAGTAACATCCAGAGCTGTATTCACTATTCCTATACTCCAGTCACCTCCAGATCTGTATTCACTATTCTTATACTCCAGTCACCTCCAGAGCTGTATTTACTATTCTTATACTCCAGTCACCTCCAGAGCTGTATTCACTATTCTTATACTCCAGTCACCTCCAGAGCTGTATTCACTATTCTTATACTCCAGTCCCCTCCAGAGCTGCATTCACTATTCTTATACTCCAGTCACATCCAGAGCAGTATTCACTATTCTTATACTCCAGTCACCTCCAGAGCTGTATTCACTATTCTTATACTCCAGTCACCTCCAGAGCTGTATTCACTATTCTTATACTCCAGTCCCCTCCAGAGCTGCATTCACTATTCTTATACTCCAGTCACATCCAGAGCAGTATTCACTATTCTTATACTCCAGTTACCTCCAGAGCTGTATTCACTATTCTTATACTCCAGTCACCTCCAGAGCTGTATTCACTATTCTTATACTCCAGTCACATCCAGAACTGTATTCACTATTCTTATACTCCAGTCACCTCCAGAGCTGTCTTCACTATTCTTATACTCCAGTCACCTCCAGAGCTGTATTCACTATTCTTATACTCCAGTCACCTCCAGAGCTGTATTCACTATTCTTATACTCCAGTTACCTCCAGAGCTGTATTCACTATTCTTATACTCCAGTCACAATCAGTGCTGTATTCACTATTCTTATACTCCAGTCACCTCCAGAGCTGTATTCACTATTCTTATACTCCAGTCACATCCAGAGCTGTATTCACTATTCTTATACTCCAGTCACATCCAGAGCTGTATTCACTATTCTTATACTCCAGTCACATCCAGAGCTGCATTCACTATTCTTATACTCCATTACCTCCAGAGTTGTATTCACTATTCTTATACTCCAGTCACCTCCAGAGCTGTATTCACTATTCTTATACTCCAGTCACATCAAGAGCTGTATTCACTATTCTTATACTCTAGTCACATCCAGAGCTGTATTCATTATTCTTATACTCCAGTCACCTCCAGAGCTGTATTCACTATTCTTATACTCCAGTCACCTCCAGAGCTATATTCACTATTCTTATACTCCAGTCACATCCAGAGCTGTATTCACTATTCTTATACTCCAGTCACATATAGAGCTGTATTCACTATTCTTATACTCCAGTCACCCCCAGAGCTGTATTCACTATTCTTATACTCCAGTCACCTCCAGAGCTGTATTCACTATTCTTATACTCCAGTCACATCCAGAGCTGTATTCGCTATTCTTATACTCCTGTCACCTCCAGAGCTGTATTCACTATTCTTATACTCCAGTCACCTCCAGAGCTGTATTCACTATTCTTATACTCCAGTCACCTCCAGAGCTGTATTTACTATTCTTATACTCCAGTCACCTCCAGAGCTGTATTCACTATTCTTATACTCCAGTCACCTCCAGAGCTGTATTCATTGCTCTTATACTCCAGTCACATCCAGAGCTGTATTCACTATTCTTATACTCCAGTCACCTCCAGAGCTGTATTCACTATTCTTATACTCCAGTCACCTCCAGAGCTGTCTTCACTATTCTTATACTCCAGTCACCTCCAGAGCTGTATTCACTATTCTTATACTCCAGTCACCTCCAGAGCTGTATTCACTATTCTTATACTCCAGTCAAATCCAGAGCTGTATTTACTATTCTTATACTCCAGTCACCTCCAGAGCTGTATTTACTATTCTTATACTCCATTCACCTGCAGAGCTATATTCACTATTCTTCTATTCCAGTAACATCCAGAGCTGTATTCACTATTCCTATACTCCAGTTACCTCCAGAGCTGTATTCACTATTGTTATACTCCAGTCACCTCCAGAGCTCTATTCACTATTCTTATACTCCAGTCACCTCCAGAGCTGTATTCACTATTCTTATACTCCAGTCACCTCCAGAGCTGTATTCACTATTCTTATACTCCAGTCACCTCCAGAGCTGTATTCACTATTCTTATACTCCAGTCCCCTCCAGAGCTGCATTCACTATTCTTATACTCCAGTCAAATCCAGAGCTGTATTCACTATTCTTATACTCCAGTCACATATAGAGCTGTATTCACTATTCTTATACTCCAGTCACCCCCAGAGCTGTATTCACTATTCTTATACTCCAGTCACATCCAGAGCTGTATTCACTATTCTTATACTCCAGTCACATGCAGAGCTGTATTCACTATTCTTATACTCCAGTCACCTCCAGAGCTGTATTCACTATTCTTATACTCCAGTCACATCCAGAACTGTATTCACTATTCTTATACTACAGTCACATCTAGAGCTGTATTCACTATTCGTATACTCCAGTCACCTCCAGAGCTGTATTCACTATTCTTATACTCCAGTCACATCCAGAGCTGCATTTACTATTCTTATACTCCAGTCACCTCCAGAGCTGTATTTACTATTCTTATACTCCAGTCACCTGCAGAGCTGTATTCACTATTCTTATACTCCAGTCACATCCAGAGCTGTATTCACTATTCTTATATTCCAGTCACATCCAGAGCTGTATTCACTATTCCTATACTCCAGTCACCTCCAGAGCTGTATTCACTATTCTTATACTCCAGTCACATCCAGAGCTGCATTCACTATTCTTATACTCCAGTCACCTCCAGAGCTGTATTTACTATTCTTATACTCCAGTCACATCCAGAGCTGTATTTACTATTCTTATACTCCAGTCACCTCCAGAGCTGTATTTACTATTCTTATACTCCAGTCACATCCAGAGCTATATTCACTATTCTTCTATTCCAGTCACATCCAGAGCTGTATTCACTATTCCTATACTCCAGTTACCTCCAGAGCTGTATTCACTATTCCTATACTCCAGTTACCTCCAGAGCTGTATTCATTATTCTTATACTTCAGTCACATCTAGAGCTGTATTCACTATTCTTATACTCCAGTCACATCTAGAGCTGTATTCACTATTCCTATACTCCAGTCACCTCCAGAGCTGTATTCACTATTCTTATACTCCAGTCACATCCAGAGCTGTATTCACTATTCTTATACTCCAGTCACATCCAGAGCTGTATTCACTATTCTTATACTCCAGTCACCTCCAGAGCTGTATTCACTATTCTTATACTCCAGTCACCTCCAGAGCTGTATTCACTATTCTTATACTCCAGTCCCCTCCAGAGCTGTATTCACTATTCTTATACCCGAGTCACATCCAGAGCTGTATTCACTATTCTTATACTCCAGTCACCTCCAGAGCTGTATTCACTATTCTTATACTCCAGTCACCTCCAGAGCTGTATTCACTATTCTTATACTCCAGTCCCCTCCAGAGCTGTATTCACTATTCTTATACCCGAGTCACATCCAGAGCTGTATTCACTATTCTTATACTCCAGTCACCTCCAGAGCTGTATTCACTATTCTTATACTCCAGTCACAAACAAAGCTGCATGTACAATTCTCCTGGTTTCCCAGTACCTGGGTTATTTGCATTGTTGGAGTTTACGGGAGGAAATAAAACCATCACGTATCATAGAGCAAAATTGGAAAAATTCAACGCAAAATTGCACAATTTACAAAAAAACTATTGGTGCAAAACCAATGATAAATTCCCCTCAAAAAGACAATAGCGCAGTCTTATAACAGATGTGGCAGGAGTTTTGCCATTTTTTCGTATTTCCACCATTTTCCCTCCCGTCTGACGCTCGGACCGGCTGCCGTTCTCGCTATAATCTTTGGCGCCATCAATCTGCTTCTAATGTGACACCGAATGTCATTACAAGAACCTGACTTGATATTCACCATCTCTGGGCACAGATGGCGGCTGACAGCGCCGGGGACAGACCGCAGTCAGTAGCGGTCGGCCAGGCCTCCGAGCAGATGTGTTACGACTGGAGCGTCAGCCGCGCGCCAAGAGGCAGAATGAATGGCGCCATTATAGGAGAGCTCGGATATTAGAATCATTCCACCTCCAGAAATAGAAGCGGTAAGTAGCTGGAGCTGGCGTGAGGGCGCTCATTCGTGATAGTTGGCGCCATCCTCTGCGTATTTTATAGTTACCAGGGTGACGACCTCGTGGGGCTCGGATTGTGATCCTATAATGGACCTTGTGCTGTAATAAGGAGCCGCTGTGCTGTAATAAGGGGCTGCTGTGCTGTAATAAGGGGGTGCTGTGCTGTAATAAGGAGCTGCTGTGCTGTAATAAGGGGCTGCTGTGCTGTAATAAGGGGCCACTATGCTGTAAAAAGGGGCTGCTGTGCTGTAATAAGGGGCTGCTGTGCTGTAATAAGGGGCTGCTGTGCTGTAATAAGGGGCCGCTGTGCTGTAATAAGGGGCCGCTGTGCTGTAATAAGGGGCCACTATGCTGTAATAAGGAGCCGCTGTGCTGTAATAAGGAGCTGCTGTGCTGTAATAAGGGGGTGCTGTGCTGTAATAAGGAGCTGCTGTGCTGTAATAAGGAGCTGCTGTGCTGTAATAAGGAGCTGCTGTGCTGTAATAAGGGGCCACTATGCTGTAATAAGGGGCCACTATGCTGTAATAAGGAGCTGCTGTGCTGTAATAAGGGGCCACTGTGCTATAATAAGGGGCTGCTGTGCTGTAATAAGGGGCCACTATGCTGTAATAAGGAGCTGCTGTGCTTTAATAAGGAGCTGCTGTGCTGTAATAAGGGGCCACTATGCTGTAATAAGGGACTGCTGTGCTGTAATAATGGGCCACTATGCTGTAATAAGGAGCTGCTGTTCTGTAATAAGGGGCCGCTGTGCTGTAATAAGGGGTCGCTGTGCTGTCATAAGGGGCTGCTGTCCTGTAATAAGGGGCCACTATGCTGTAATAAGGGGCTGCCGTTCTATAATAAGCGGCCACTATGCTGTAATAAGGAGCCGCTGTGCTGTAATAAGGGGCCGCTGTGCTGTAATAAGGGGCCGCTGTGCTGTAATAAGGGGCTGCTGTCCTGTAATAAGGGGTCACTATGCTGTAATAAGGGGCTGCTGTCCTGTAATAAGGGGCCACTATGCTGTAATATGGGGCCGCTGTGCTGTAATAAGGAGCTGCTGTGCTGTAATAAGGGGCTGCTGTGCTGTAATAAGGTAATAAGGGGCCACTATGCTGTAATAAGGGGCCGCTGTGCTGTAATAAGGGGCCATTATGCTGTAATAAGGAGCTGCTGTGCTGTAATAAGGGGCCACTATGCTGTAATAAGGAGCTGCTGTGCTGTAATAAGGGACTGCTGTGCTGTAATAAGGGGCCGCTGTGCTGTAATAAGGAGCTGCTGTGCTGTAATAAGGGGCTGCTGTGCTGTAATAAGGTAATAAGGGGCCACTATGCTGTAATAAGGGGCTGCTGTGCTGTAATAAGGGGCCACTATGCTGTAATAAGGGGCCACTGTGCTGTAATAAGGGGCCATTATGCTGTAATAAGGAGCTGCTGTGCTGTAATAAGGGGCCACTATGCTATAATATGGAGCTGCTGTGCTGTAATAAGGGGCTGCTGTGCTGTAAGAAGGGATTGCTGTGCTGTAAGAAGGTGCCGATGTGTGTAATAAGGGGCTGCCATGCTGTAGTAAGGGGCCGCTGTGCGTAATAAGGGGCCACTATGCTGTAAGAAGGTGCCGCTGTGTGTAATAAGGGGCCACTATGCTGTAATAAGGGGCCGCTGTGCGTAATAAGGGGCCACTATGCTGTAATAAGGGGCTGCTGTGCTGTAATAAGGGACTGCTGTGCTGTAATAAGGGGCCACTATGCTGTAATAAGGGGCTGCATTGATGTAATAAGGGGCTGCCGTGCTATAATAAACGGCCACTATGCTGTAATAAGGAGCCGCTGTGCTGTAATAAGGTAATAAGGGGCCACTATGCTGTAATAAGGGGCTGCTGTGCTGTAATAAGGGGCCGCTGTGCTGTAATAAGGGGCTGCTGTCCTGTAATAAGGGGCCTCTATGCTGTAATAAGGGGCCGCTGTGCTGTAATAAGGGGCCATTATGCTGTAATAAGGAGCTGCTGTGCTGTAATAAGGGGCCACTATGCTGTAATAAGGGACTGCTGTGCTGTAAGAAGGTGCCGCTGTGTGTAATAAGGGGCTGCCGTGCTGTAATAAGGGGCCACTAAGCAGTAATAGGGGGCCGCGGTGCTGTAATAAGGGGCCGCTGTCTTGTAATAAGGGACCACTATGCTGTAATAAGGGGCCGCTGTGCTGTAATAAGGGGCCACTATGCTGTAATATGGGGCCGCTGTGCGCAATAAGGGGCCACTATGCTGTAATAAGGGGCTGCTGTGCTGTAATAAGGGACTGCGGTGCTTTAAGAAGGGGCCGCTGTGCATAATAAGGGGCTGCTGTGCTGTAATAAGGGACTGCTGTGCTGTAAGAAGGTGCCGCTTTGCATAATAAGGGGGTGCCGTGCTGTAATAAGGAGCCACCTCGCTGTAATAAGGGGCCGCTGTGCTGTAAGAAGGGGCCGCTGTGCTGTAATAAGGGGCCGCTGTGCTGTAATAAGGGGCCACTATGCTGTAATAAGGGGCTGCTGTGATGTAATAAGGGGCTGCAGCTGTGCTGTAATAAGGAGCTGCTGTGCTGTAATAAGGGTCCGCTGTGCTGTAAGAAGGTGCCGCTGTGCTGTAATAAGGGGCCGCTGTGCCGTAATAAGGAGGCTCCAAGCTGTAATAAGGGGCCGCTGCGCTGTAAAAAAGTGCCGCTGTGCTGTAATAAGGGACCGCTGTGCTGTAATAAGGGGCCACTATGCTGTAATAAAGGGCTGCTGTGATGTAATAAGGGGCTGCCGTGCTATAATAAACGGCCACTATGCTGTAATAAGGAGCCGCTGTGCTGTAATAAGGGGCCGCTGTGCTGTAATAAGGGGTCGCTCTGCTGTAATAAGGGGCTGCTGTCCTGTAATAAGGGGCCACTATGCTGTAATAAGGGGCTGCTGTGCTGTAATAAGGGGCCACTATGCTGTAATATGGGGCCGTTGTGCTGTAATAAGGGGCTGCTGTCCTGTAATAAGGGGCCTCTATGCTGTAATAAGGGGCCGCTGTGCTGTAATAAGGGGCCATTATGCTGTAATAAGGAGCTGCTGTGCTGTAATAAGGGGCCACTATGCTGTAATAAGGAGCTGCTGTGCTGTAATAAGGGGCTGCTGTGCTGTAATAAGGTAATAAGGGGCCACTATGCTGTAATAAGGGGCCGCTGTGCTGTAATAAGGGGCCATTATGCTGTAATAAGGAGCTGCTGTGCTGTAATAAGGGGCCACTATGCTGTAATAAGGAGCTGCTGTGCTGTAATAAGGGACTGCTGTGCTGTAATAAGGGGCTGCCGTACTGTAATAAGGGGCCACTGTGCTGTAATAAGAGGCTGCTCTGCTGTAATAAGGTGCTGCTGTGCTGTAATAAGGGGCCGCTGTGCTTTAAGAAGGTGCCACTGTGTGTAATAAGGGGCTGCCATGCTGTAATAAGGGGCCACTATGCTGTAATAAGGAGCTGCCGTGCTGTAATAAGGGGCCACTAAGCAGTAATAAGGGGGCCGCTGTGCTGTAATAAGGGGCCGCTGTGCTGTAATAAGGGGCCACTCTGCTGTAATATGGGGCCGCTGTGCTGTAATAAGGGGCCACTATGCTGTAATAAGGGGCCGCTGTGCGTAATAAGGGGCCACTATGCTGTAATAAGGGGCTGCTGTGCTGTAATAAGGGGCTGCTGTGCTGTAATAAGGGACTGCGGTGCTTTAAGAAGGGGCCGCTGTCCATAATAAGGGGCTGCCGTGCTGTAATAGGGGCTGCTGTGCTGTAATAAGGGACTGCTGTGCTGTAATAAGAGGCTGCTGTGCTGTAATAAGGTGCTGCTGTGCTGTAATAAGGGGCCGCTGTGCTGTAAGAAGGTGCCGCTGTGTGTAATAAGGGGCTGCCGTGCTGTAATAAGGGGCCACTAAGTAGTAATAGGGGGCCGCTGTGCTGTAATAAGGGGCCGCTGTGCTGTAATAAGGGGCCACTATGCTGTGATATGGGGCCGCTGTGCTGTAATAAGGGGCCACTATGCTGTAATAAGGGGCCGCTGTGTGTAATAAGGGGCTGCTGTGCGATAATAAGGGGCTGCTGTGCTGTAATAAGGGACTGCGGTGCTTTAAGAAGGGGCCGCTGTCCATGATAAGGGGCTGCCGTGCTGTAATAGGGGCTGCTGTGCTGTAATAAGGGACTGCTGTGCTGTAAGAAGGTGCCGCTGTGCATAATAAGGGGGTGCCGTGCTGTAATAAGGAGCCACCTCGCTGTAATAAGGGGCCGCTGTGCTGTAATAAGGAGGCTCCAAGCTGTAATAAGGGGCCGCTGTGCTGTAATAAGGGGCCGCTGTGCTGTAATAAGGGGCCACTATGCTGTAATAAGGGGCTGCTGTGATGTAATAAGGGGCTGCTGTGATGTAATAAGGGGCTGCTGTGATGTAATAAGGGGCTGCAGCTGTGCTGTAATAAGGGGCCGCTGTGCTGTAATAAGGGGCCGCTGTGCTGTAAGAAGGTGCTGCTGTGCTGTAATAAGGGGCCACTATGCTGTAATAAGGGGCTGCTGTGATGTAATAAGGGGCTGCTGTGATGTAATAAGGGGCTGCAGCTGTGCTGTAATAAGGGGCCGCTGTGCTATAAGAAGGTGCTGCTGTGCTGTAATAAGGGGCCACTTTGCCGTAATAAGGAGGCTCCAAGCTGTAATAAGGGGCCACTGTGCTGTAAGAAAGTGCCGCTGTGCTGTAAAAAAGTGCCGCTGTGCTGTAATAAGGGGCCACTATGCTGTAATAAGGGGCTGCTGTGATGTAATAAGGGGCTGCAGCTGTGCTGTAATAAGGAGCTGCTGTGCTGTAATAAGGGGCCGCTGTGCTGTAAGAAGGTGCCGCTGTGCTGTAATAAGGGGCCACTATGCTGTAATAAGGGGCTGCAGCTGTGCTGTAATAAGGAGCTGCTGTACTGTAATAAGGAGCTGCTGTGCTGTAATAAGGGGCCACTGTGCCGTAATAAGGAGGCTCCAAGCTGTAATAAGGGGCTGCTGTGATGTAATAAGGGGCTGCTGTGATGTAATAAGGGGCTGCAGCTGTGCTGTAATAAGGGGCCGCTGTGCTGTAATAAGGGGCCACTATGCTGTAATAAGGGGCCGCTGTGCTGTAATAAGGGGCCGTTGTACTGTAATAAGGGGCCGCCGCGCTCTGCCCCCCACTTATCCCTCATTCTCGGCATGCATCGGTGTCTCAGCCGTAAAATGTTTATCGTTATGTAAAGTGGTTTATGTTCTTAGCGTTTCCAGAGAGGAATTTATAATTCAGATTTACATAACTCAGCAAAACATTACGGGGAGGAAATAAAAGGCAAAAGCTAAAAAGTTAAACATTTTCGAATGGGGGCGCGAATAGTAAAGACGCTGAAGTGAGGACGATGTTAAAGGGGCATCCCCCATATTGACATGTATCGTATGGCTGTAGATGCGGCTTTCTACAAAGAGCACTTTTTTTATTTTTTTGTAAAAATGGTGCATTCTCGTTATTCTGTAGATCATACGATTACGATCCCCAATTTTTATAGGTTTTATCTTATTTTACTACATAAAAGAACGTATGCTCTAAATCGCCCCATCTGACCCCTTTAACTCTTTTATTTGTCCATATATGCGGCTGTTTGAAGGCTAATTTTTTTGTGCCGTGATCTGTAGTTTTTATGGGTATTGTTTTTTTTTACATGGGACTGTTTATAAACTTTTTATCATTTTTTTAAACATTTTTATACCTTTTTTATTAATTTTTTTTTTTTTTTACTTTTCTTTGAAATTTTTTTTAAAATAAATTTTATAAATGTTTTATTCCAGTATATAAAGCAACCAATAATCATCAACGCTGGAATTTTTTACATTTTATTTTACATTTACACCATTTACTGCGTGGGATCATTAACATAATATTTTGATAGTTCGGACAATCCCATATACTGTGACACCACATAAATCCCATATACAGTGACACCACATGTCTATAGATTTATATGTGTGTGTGTGTGTGGGGGCCAGTATTGATGATTTTTGGTCGCTTTAAACACTGTAAAAATTTTGAATAACATTTATGAAAATGTATTTAAAAAAAAAGAAAAGGTTAAAAAAAAAATTATATATATATATTTTATATATATATATATATATATTTATATATATATATATATATATATATATAATTATTATTATATATCTTTTTTTATTTATTTATTTTTCTTGCATGTTTTAACATTAAATTGAAAAAGGAGGGGTTTTTAAATTTTTATAGGGTCTTATTCATATTTTTTATTATATATTTTACATTTTTTTAAGTGCTCATTTTTAAATACCAATCTTTCCATTGCTAGTACTGTTCGGTGCTATAGCACTGATCAGTGATATCGGCGATCTGCTTGTACAGCCTACCAGAGGCAGACCATACAAGAAGATCCCCAGAGACGGCACATGGGTGGGTAGGAGACATATGGCTGCCATCTTGACTCATCGGATCCCCGCAATCGCACTGTGGGGGGTCTGATGGGGGCCATGATCAGCATTGATCACAGCATCTGAAGGGTTAAATGCGAACATCAGTATGATCATAGGGTGCCTCCAGCTGTTGGCTGTCCGGGCATGCTGGGAGTTGTAGTTTTACAACAGCTGGAGGCACCCTGATTGGGGTCAAGATCTCTGCTTGATGTCAGTAAATGGGCACATTGGGACTAGAAACCTCTACAGACCTGATACTTCCAGCTGATATAAATCGATACAATGTATCAAACATCAGGATAGGAGAGAAGACGTGTGAACAGAGGGGGCGCTAGAGTTCTGGAGACCGGGTGTAACTACTTATAAAGTCATATTGGTGTTATATGGCGGTGTAACTTCCGTCCCTTCTGCTTCTTTTGTCTTTGAATTTTTGGGCAGGCGCCAGAATTGATAATTTACGACCTTTTGTATAAACCTCCCAGCGGCTGGCGCGGTAATGCCTTGAGACTGCGCAAATGTTACATGTCAATATCCCTCCCTGTAGATATTTCAGATGTTATTAATGAATCTGTTCTTTGATATTTCATCATTTTTTGATGGGCCCCGGATTTCCGCAGGGTTGTGCGATATCAAAGGGCAACTCTGAAAGAGAATGTTTAACCAAAGATCTCGTGGGTGACGTATCCTGTATGTGTCATATCATTATATTATACTACAGTCACACCCAGAGCTGCAATCAGAATTCTCCCTATACATTGTATATCTCTCTCTTCATCACTGTCTTCCTCCCCTTCTTCCTTTCTTTTTTCCTTCCTTCCTTCCTCCCCTCCTACCGTCATTTCTTCCTTCCTCCCTTTCTTCCTTTTTCCTTCCTTCCTTCCTCCCCTCCTTCCATTCTCTACTTTACTTTTCTTTTCCTCTCTTCTTCCTTCTCTCTCATTGCTTCTCTCTCTCCCTCCTTTCTTCCTTATTTTCTCCTCTCTTTCTCTCTCTCTCTCTCTCTCTCTCTCTCTCTCTCTCCCTTCATTCTCTTCCTAATTTCTTCTCTTCTTCCCTCTTTCGCTTCTTCTCACTCTTCTTCCTTTTCTCTCTTCTTTCCACTATCTTCTTTCCTCTCTCTCTCTCTCTGTTCTTCCATTGCTCTCTCCCTTCTTCCTTCCTTTCTTTTCTCTATTCTTCCTTTCTTTGTTTCTTCTCTCTCTCTCTTCCTACATCTTTCCCCTGCCTTCCTTCTCTCTCTTTTCTTTCTCTCCTTTCTTCTCTCTCTTCCTTCTCTCTTTCTCTCGCTATCTCTTCTTCCTTCTCTCTCTCTCTTTCTCTCACTATCTCTTCTTCCTTCTCTCTCTCTTTCTCTCACTATCTCTTCTTCCTTCTCTCTTTCTCTCACTATCTCTTCTTCCTTCTCTCTCTCTCTTTCTCTCACTATCTCTTCTTCCTTCTCTCTCTCTTTCTCTCACTATCTCTTCTTCCTTCTCTCTCTCTTTCTCTCATTATCTCTTCTTCCTTCTCTCTCTTTCTCTCACTATCTCTTCTTCCTTCTCTCTCTTTCTCTCACTATATCTTCTGCCTTCTCTCTCCTTCTCTCACTATCTCTTCTTCCTTCTCTCTTTCTCTCTCTATCTCTTCTTCCTTCTCTCTCTCTTTCTCTTGCTATCTATTCTTCCTTCTCTCTCTCTTTCTCTTGCTATCTCTTCTTCCTTCTCTCTCTCTTTCTCTCGCTATCTCTTCTTCCTTCTCTCTCTTTCTCTATCTCTTCTTCCTTCTCTCTCTTTCTCTATCTCTTCTTCCTTCTCTCTCTCTTTCTCTCGCTATCTCTTCTTCCTTCTCTCTCTCTTTCTTTTGCTATCTCTTCTTCCTTCTCTCTCTCATTCTTTCGCTATCTCTTCTTCCTTCTCTCTCTCTTTCTCTCGCTATCTCTTCTTCCTTCTCTCTCTTTCTCTCTCTATCTCTTCTTCCTTCTCTCTCTCTTTCTCTCGCTATCTCTTCCTTCTCTCTCTCTCTTTCTTTCACTATCTCTTCTTCCTTCTCTCTCTTTCTCTCTTTTTCTCTCTCTATCTCTTCTTCCTTCTCTCTCTTTCTCTCACTATCTCTTCTTCCTTCTCTCTCTCTTTCTCTCGCTATCTCTTCTTCCTTTTCTCTTTCTTTCTCTCGCTATCTCTTCTTCCTTCTCTCTCTCTTTCTCTCGCTATCTCTTCTTCCTTCTCTCTCTCTTTCTCTCACTATCTCTTCTTCCTTCTCTCTCTCTTTCTCTCGCTATCTCTTCTTCCTTCTCTCTCTTTCTCTCTCTATCTCTTCTTCCTTCTCTCTCTCTTTCTCTAGCTATCTCTTCCTTCTCTCTCTCTCTTTCTTTCGCTATCTCTTCTTCCTTCTCTCTCTTTCTCTCTCTTTTTCTCTCTATCTCTTCTTCCTTCTCTCTCTTTCTTTCGCTATCTCTTCTTCCTTCTCTCTCTCTTTCTTTCGCTATCTCTTCTTCCTTCTCTCTCTTTCTCTCTCTTTCTCTCTCTATCTCTTCTTCCTTCTCTCTCGCTTTCTCTCGCTATCTCTTCTTCCTTTTCTCTTTCTTTCTCTCGCTATCTCTTCTTCCTTCTCTCTCTCTTTCTCTCGCTATCTCTTCTTCCTTCTCTCTCTCTTTCTCTCGCTATCTCTTCTTCCTTCTCTCTCTCTCTTTCTCTCTCTCTTTTTCTCTCTCTTCTTCCTTCTCAGCCTCCCTCCTCTTCTCTCTTTCCTTTCCTCCGTCCTCTCTCTCTCTTCTCTTCCCCTCCTCTTCTCTCTTTTTTCCTTCCTTGTATCTTCTTGTTTCTTCTCTCCTTCCTATTACACATATGTATAGATGTTCTCTTTATATAACACTTATCTCTGTGTTCCTGGCCCCCTCCGTCCCTACAGTCTGGAGCACTTGTGTGGAGATATAATAATAAGATGAGAAGGAAAAATACTTCAGACAAAATGTCCAGATATTTCGGGGATTTCCTGCGGCTCCCGGGAGGTTTATGGAGTGAAATGACTCATAGATTAATGCGCAAGAAATGATACTGTAGAAGACAGCAGGAAAACGGTGCTTCATTCACTGACTGAGGGGGGCGCTCACCACATTGTCTGCCGTCCGATGTTCAGTAAATCTATCTCATATCTATCTATCTCATATCTACTGTCACGATTCGGCTGGCTGGAGGTGGATCCTCTGTGCCAGAGAGGGATTGGCGTGGACCGTGTCGGTGGACCGGTTCTAAGTTGCTACTGGTATTCACCAGAGCCCGCCGCAAAGCGGGATGGTCTTGCAGCGGCTGTAGCAACCAGGTCGTATCCACCGGCAACGGCTCAACCTCTCTGACTGCTGAGATAAGCGCGGTACAAGGGAGTAGACAAGAGCAAGGTCGGACGTAGCAGAAGGTCAGGGCAGGCAGCAAGGATCGTAGTCAGGGGCAATGGCAGGAGGTCTGGAACACAGGCTAGGAACACACAAGGAAACGCTTTCACTGGCACAATGGCAACAAGATCCGGCGAGGGAGTGCAGGGGAAGTGAGGTATAAGTAGAGAGTGCACAGGTGAAGATACTGATTAGGAGCGGGGCCACGCACGCCGGGACAACACAGACGGGGAACGGGTCAGGTACGGGAGCCGAGATGCGCATCGCGAGCGGGCGCGTCCCGCATCGCGAATCGCATCCCGGCTGGGAGCAATATCGCAGCGCACCCGGTCACCCGGTCAGTGAATAAGAGAATGCTGCGAGCGCTCCGGGGAGGAGCGGGGACCCGGAGCGCTCGGCATAACAGTAACCCCCCCCCCCTTGGGTCTCCCCCTCTTCTTGGAGCCTGAGAACCTGAGGATAAGACTTTTGTCCAGGATGTTGTCCTCAGGTTCCCAAGATCTCTCCTCTGGGCCGCAATTCTCCCAGTCAACCAAAAAGAATCTTTTACCTCTGACCGTCTTGGATGCTAGAATCTCCTTCACCGAAAAGACGTCAGATGACCCGGAAACTGGAGTGGGAGAAACAACTTTGGGAGAGAAGCGGTTAAGGATGAGTGGTTTAAGGAGAGAGACATGGAAGGCATTGGGGATACGGAGAGAAGGAGGAAGAAGGAGTTTGTAAGAGACAGGGTTGATCTGGCACTTGACTTTGAAAGGACCAAGATAACGTGGTCCCAGTTTATAACTGGGGACACGAAAGCAGACATACTTAGCGGAGAGCCATACCTTGTCTCCGGGAGCAAAAATGGGGGGAATTCTTCTTTTCTTATTAGCATATTTTTTCATCCCGGATGAAGCCTGTAAAAGAGAATTTTAGGTTTCTTTCCATATGGTGGAGAAGTCTCGAGTCACTTCATCAACAGCGGGAAAACCAGAGGGCATGGGAGTGGGGAGGGGAGGAAGAGGGTGACGGCCGTACACCACGAAGAATGGGGATTTAGCAGAGGATTCGGAGACTCTGAAGTTGTATGAGAATTCGGCCCATGGTAGAAGATCTGCCCAGTCATCCTGGCGGGAGGAAACAAAATGTCGCAAATAGTCACCCAGGACCTGAATAATTCTTTCTACTTGCCCATTGGATTGGGGATGATAAGAAGAAGAGAAGTTTAATTTGATCTTGAGCTGCTTACAGAGGGCCCTCCAGAATTTAGACACAAATTGAACGCCTCTATCCGAGACGATATGCGTGGGCAACCCGTGAAGGCGAAAAATGTGTATAAAAAATTGCTTCGCCAACTGAGGCGCCGAAGGAAGGCCTGGAAGAGGGATAAAATGTGAATCGATCAACGACCACCCAAACAACTGTGTTGCCATGGGATAAAGGCAAGTCAGTATTAAAGTCCATGCCAATCTGTGACCAAGGTTGTTCAGGAACAGGCAGAGGATGGAGGAGACCAGCAGGCTTCTGGCGAGGGGTCTTATCCCGGGCACAGACAGTACAAGCCCGCACAAAATCAACAACATCAGTCTCCAGAGTAGGCCACCAATAAAATCGAGAGATGAGTTGGATGGATTTTTTGATGCCATCATGGCCTGCGAGGTGGGAGGAGTGTCCCCACTTGAGAATCTCGAGGCGCTGGCGTGGAGAAACGAAGGTCTTCCCTGGAGGAGTTTGTCTGATGGAAGCTGGAGAAGTGGAGATCAGACAGTCCGGAGGAATGATGTGTTGCGGGGAAGCTTCCACTTCAGAGGCATCTGAAGAACGAGAGAGAGCATCGGCCCTAATGTTCTTGTCAGCAGGGCGAAAATGGATTTCAAAGTTAAAACGGGCAAAGAACAACGACCACCTAGCCTGGCGAGGATTCAGCCGTTGGGCAGACTGGAGATGAGAGAGATTCTTGTGGTCAGTGTATATAATAACTGGATATTTGGATTCCTCCAGCAGGTGCCTCCATTCCTCAAGCGACAATTTTATGGCCAGTAATTCTCGATCACCAATGGAGTAGTTTTTCTCCGCCGGAGAGAAGGTCCTAGAAAAAAAACCACAAGTAACAGCATGCCCGGAAGAATTTTTTTGTAGAAGAACTGCTCCAGCTCCCACCAAGGAGGCGTCAACCTCCAATAAGAAGGGTTTAGATGGGTCAGGTCTGGAGAGTATGGGAGCAGAAGAAAAGGCAGACTTGAGATGTTTAAATGCGTCTTCCGCTTGAGGAGACCAGGACTTAGGATTGGCGTTTTTCTTGGTTAGAGCCACGATAGGAGCCACAATAGTGGAAAAGTGTGGAATAAATTGTCTGTAATAATTGGCGAACCCCAAAAAACGTTGGATAGCACGGAGTCCGGAGGGGCGTGGCCAATCCAATACGGCAGATAGTTTATCTGGGTCCATTTGTAGTCCCTGGCCAGAGACTAAGTATCCTAGGAAAGGAAGAGATTGACATTCAAAGAGACATTTTTCCATTTTGGCATAAAGTTGATTGTCCAGAAGTCTCTGAAGAACCATGCGGACATGCTGGCGGTGTTCTTCTAGGTTAGCAGAAAAAATCTGAATATCGTCCAGGTAAACCACAACACAGGTATATAGAAGATCACGAAAAATTTCATTTACAAAGTCTTGGAAGACGGCAGGGGCCAAAGGGCATAACCAGATATTCAAAGTGTCAATCTCTGGTGTTAAATGCAGTCTTCCATTCGTCCCCCTCCCTGATGCGGATGAGATTATAAGCACCTCTTAAGTCCAGTTTGGTAAAGATGTGGGCGCCTCGTAGGCGGTCAAAGAGTTCCGAGATAAGAGGTAGGGGGTAGCGTTTTTTTACAGTGATTTTATTAAGTCCGCGGTAATCAATGCAAGGGCGTAGGGAGCCGTCTTTTTTGGAAACAAAATAAAAATCCAGCTCCGGCAGGGGAGGAGGACTTGCGGATAAACCCCTTTTTTAAGTTCTCTTGGATGTACTCCGACATGGCTTGAGTTTCCGGAGCAGACAGAGGATAGATTCTGCCCCGGGGTGGAGTAGTACCCGGGAGGAGGTCAATAGGACAGTCATAAGGCCTGTGAGGAGGCAAAGTCTCTGCTTGTTTTTTGCAAAAAACATCAGCATAATCCAGATAGGCCTTGGGAAGACCAGATACCGGGGGAACCACAGGGTCTTGACTGTGAGTACAGGGAGCCGGTTTAAGACAGTCCTTGTGACAAGAAGTACCCCAGTTCTTGATTTCCCCAGTGGTCCAATCAAGGGTTGGGGAATGGCGTTGAAGCCACGGTAATCCAAGAAGAATTTCTGAAGTGCAGTTAGAGAGGACCAAAAATTAAATTTTTTCGTGATGGGGTCCGATGCACATTAAGAGAGGTTCCGTGCGGTAACGCACGGTACAGTCCAATCTTTCATTATTAACAGAGTTGATGTAGAGGGGTCTGGCGAGACTGGTCACCGGGATGTTGAACCTGTTGATGAGAGAGGCCAAAATAAAATTTCCTGCAGATCCGGAATCCAAGAAGGCCATTGCTGAGAAGGAGAAGGTAGAAGAAGAAATCCGCACAGGCACAGTAAGGCGTGGAGAAGCAGAGTTCACATCAAGAGCTGTCTCACCTTTGTGCGGAGTCAGCGTGCGTCTTTCCTGGCGAGGAGGACGGATAGGACAATCCTTCAAGAAATGTTCGGTACCGGCACAATACAGGCAAAGGTTCTCCATGCGGCGTCGTGTCCTCTCTTGAGGTGTCAAGCGAGACCGGTCAACTTGCATAGCCTCCACGGCGGAAGGCACAGGAACGGATTGCAGAGGAGAGAGGAGCCGGGGAGAGAAACCGCCTCGTGCGAACAAAGTCCATATCCTAGCGGAGCTCCTGACGCCTTTCGGAAAAACGCATGTCAATGCAGGTGGCAAGATGAATAAGTTCATGCAGGTTAGCAGGAATTTCTCGTGCGGCCAGCACATATTTAATGTTACTAGATAGGCCTTTTTTAAAGGTCGCGCAGAGGGCCTTGTTATTCCAGGATAATTCGGAAGCAAGAGTACGGAATTGGATGGCGTACTCGCCAACAGAGGAATTACCGTGGACCAGGTTCAGCAGGGCAGTCTAGGCAGAAGAGGCTCGGGCTGGTTCCTCGAAGACACTTCGGATCTCCGTGAAGAAGGAGTGTACAGAGGCAGTGACAGGATCATTGCGGTCATTGTGGCCCATGACAGGGCTTTCCCAGACAGAAGGCTGACTACGAAAGCCACCTTTGACCTTTCAGTTGGAAACTGGTCCGACATCATCTCCAAGTGCAGGGAACATTGCGAAAGAAAGCCACGGCAAAACTTAGAGTCCCCATCAAAATTATCCGGCAAAGATAATCGGAGGCTTGATGCGGCCACTCGCTGCGGAGGAGGTGCAGGAGCTGGCGGAGGAGATGATTGCTGAAGCTGTGGTAGTAGCTGCTGTAGCATCACGGTCAGTTGAGACAGCTGGTGGCCTTGTTGCGCTATCTGTTGTGACTGCTGGGCGACCACCGTGGTGAGGTCGGCGACAACTGGCAGCGGGACCTCAGCGGGATCCATGGCCGGATCTACTGTCACGATTCGGCTGGCTGGAGGTGGATCCTCTGTGCCAGAGAGGGATTGGCGTGGACCGTGTCGGTGGACCGGTTCTAAGTTGCTACTGGTATTCACCAGAGCCCGCCGCAAAGCGGGATGGTCTTGCAGCGGCGGTAGCAACCAGGTCGTATCCACCGGCAACGGCTCAACCTCTCTGACTGCTGAGATAAGCGCGGTACAAGGGAGTAGACAAGAGCAAGGTAGGACGTAGCAGAAGGTCAGGGCAGGCAGCAAGGATCGTAGTCAGGGGCAACGGCAGGAGGTCTGGAACACAGGCTAGGAACACACAAGGAAACGCTTTCACTGGCACAATGGCAACAAGATCCGGCCAGGAAGTGCAGGGGAAGTGAGGTATAAGTAGGGAGTGCACAGGTGAAGATACTGATTAGGCCTGCTGCGCCAATCAGTGGCGCAGTGGCCCTTTAAATTGCAGAGACCCGGCGCGTGCGCACCCTAAGGAGCTGGGCCGCGCGCGCCGGGACAACACAGACGGGGAACGGGTCAGGTACGGGCGCCGAGATGCGCATCGCGAGCGGGCGCGTCCCGCATCGCGAATCGCATCCTGGCTGGGAGCAATATCGCAGCGCACCCGGTCAGCAGGTCTGACCGGGGCGCTGTGAATAAGAAAACGCTGCGAGCGCTCCGGGAAGGAGCGGGGACCCGGAGCGCTCGGCGTAACATCTATCTATCTCATATCTGTAGTCCTGTATATAAGACAGATTTTCTTTGTTCTTAGTAAGGAAGAAAAGTTTTCTTCGTTTTCAGACAAGAATATTGATGATGTTCGGTGACCCCCTAAATCCAGCAAGGTCACATTCCCCCCATGGACGTCCTGTTACAGACACCATAGACAGCTTTAAAGTGGCGATAAATCTCTTCGTACTCAGTAATGGCTTCTCGGAGGGGATATCTGTCTCGTGGATGTAATGGATGATCAGCAGCTCCTGGGGAATAAATCCTGATACCCCTCCCCCCACACACACACACACACACTCCTGACCATTAAGTACAGAATATGGGGGGGGGGGTGGAGCAGGAGATGAGGGCAGGCAGTCATGGTGGGGCAGAGGATGGGGGCAGTCATGGTGGAGCAGGTGATGGGGGGCAGTCATGGTGGAGTAGGAGATGGGGGGGCAGTCATGGTGGGGAAGAGGATGGGGGCAGTTATGGTGGAGCAGGTGATGGGGGCAGTCATGGTGGAGCAGCAGATGGGGCTGTCATGGTGGAGCAGGAGATGAGGGGCAGTCATGGTGGAGCAGGTGATGGGGGGGCAGTCATGGTGGAGCAGGTGATGGGGGGGGCAGTCATGGTGGAGCAGGAGATGGGGGCAGTCATGGTGGAGCAGGAGATGGGGGCAGTCATGGTGGAGCAGGAGATGGGGGCAGTCATGGTGGAGCAAGAGATGGGGGCAGTCATGGTGGAGCAGGAGATGAGGGCAGTCATGGTGGAGCAGGAGATGGGTGGGCAGTCATGGTGGAGCAGGAGATGGGGGGCAGTCATGGTGGAGCAGGAGAAGGGGGCAGTCTTGGTGGAGCAGGAGATGTAGGGGCAGTCATGGTGGAGCAGGAGATGGGGGGGCAGTCATGGTGGAGCAGGAGATGGAGGGGCAGTCATGGTGGAGCAGGAGATGGAGGGGCAGTCATGGTGGAGCAGGAGATGGAGGGGCAGTCATGGTGGAGCAAGAGATTGGGACAGTCATGGTGGAGCAGGTGATGGGGCAGGAGATGGGGGGCAGTTAGGGTGGAGCAGTAGATGGGGGGCAGTTATGGTGGAGCAGTAGATGGGGGAAGTCATGGTGGAGCAGGAGATGGGTGGGCTGTCATGGTGGAGCAGGAGATGGGTGGGCTGTCATGGTGGAGCAGGAGATGGGTGGGCAGTCATGGTGGAGCAGGAGATGGGTGGGCAGTCATGGTGGAGCAGGAGATGAGGGCAGTCATGGTGGAGCAGGAAATAGGTGGGCAGTCATGGTGGAGCAGGAGATGGGTGGGCAGTCATGGTGGAGCAGGAGATGGGTGGGCAGGCATGGTGGAGCAGGAGATGGAGGGGCAGTCATGGTGGAGCAGGAGATGGAGGGGCAGTCATGGTGGAGCAGGACATGGAGGGACAGTCATGGTGGAGCAAGAGATTGGGACAGTCATGGTGGAGCAGGTGATGGGGCAGGAGATGGGGGGCAGTTATGGTGGAGCAGTAGATGGGGGGCAGTCATGGTGGAGCAGTAGATGGGGGCAGTCATGGTGGAGCAGGAGATGGGTGGGCAGTCATGGTGGAGCAGGAGATGGGTGGGCAGTCATGGTGGAGCAGGAGATGGGTGGGCAGTCATGGTGGAGCAGGAGATGAGGGCAGTCATGGTGGAGCAAGAGATGGGTGGGCAGGCATGGTGGAGCAGGAGATGGGTGGGCAGGCATGGTGGAGCAGGAGATGCGTGGCATGGTGGAGCAGGAGATGCGTGGGCAGTCATGGTGGAGCAGTAGATGGGGGGCAGTCATGGTGGAGCAGGAGATGGTGGCAGTCATGTTGGAGCAGGAGATGGGGGCAGTCATGTTGGAGCAGGAGATGGGGCAGTCATCGTGGAGCAGGAGATAGGGGGCAGTCATGGTGGAGCAGGAGATGGGGCAGTCATGGTAGAGAAGGAGAAAGGGGCAGTCATGGTGGAGCAGGAGATGTGGGGCAGTCATGGTGGAGCAGGAGATGGGGGCAGTCATCGTGGAGCAGGAGATAGGGGGCAGTCATGGTGGAGCAGGAGATGGAGGGGAAGTCATGGTGGAGCAGGAGATGGGGGACAGTCATGGTGGAGCAGGAGAAGGGGTCAGTCTTGGTGGAGGAGGAGATGGGGACATTCATGGTGGAGGAGGAGATGGAGGCAGTCATGGTGGAGCAGGAGATGGGGAGTCTCACATAAAGACATGTGGCGGTCTCACATAAAGACACGTGGCGGTCTCACATACAGACACGTGCCGGTCTCACATACAGACACGTGGCGGTCTCACATACAGACACGTGGCGGTCTCACATACAAACACTTGGCGGTCTCACATACAGACACGTGGCGGTCTCACATACAGACACCTGGAGGCCTCACATACAGACACGTGGCGGTCTCACATACAGACACCTGAAGGCCTCACATACAGACACGTGGCGGTCTCACATACAGACACGTGGCGGTCTCACATACAGACACGTGGCGGTCTCACATACAGACACGTGGCGGTCTCACATACAGACACGTGGCGGTCTCACATACAGACACGTGGCGGTCTCACATACAGACACTTGGCGATCTCACATACAGACACGTGGCGGTCTCACATACAGACACCTGGAGGCCTCACATACAGACATGTGGCGGTCTCACATAGACACACGGCGGTCTCACATACAGACACATGGCGGTCTCACATACAGACACGTGGCGGTCTCACATAAAGACACGTGGCGGTCTCACATACAGACACATGGCGGTCTCACATACAGACACATGGCGGTCTCACATACAGACACATGGCGGTCTCACATACAGACACTTGGCGGTCTCACATACAGACACGTAACGGCCTCACATACAGACACATGGCGGTCTCACATACAGACACATGGCAGTCTCACATACAGACATGTGGCGGTCTCACATAGACACACGGCGGTCTCACATAGACACACGGCGGTCTCATATACAGACACGTGGCGGTCTCACATAGACACACGGCGGTCTCACATACAGACACGTGGCGGTCTCACATACAGACACATGGCGGTCTCACATACAGACACGTGGCGGTCTCACATACAGACACTTGGCGGTCTCTAATACAGACACGTGGCGGTCTCACATACAGACACGTGGCGGTCTCACATAGACACACGGCGGTCTCACATACAGACACTTGGCGGTCTCTAATACAGACACGTAACGGTCTCACATACAGACACACGGCGGTCTCACATACAGACACTTGGCGGTCTCTAATACAGACACGTGGCGGTCTCACATACAGACACGTGGCGGTCTCACGTAGACACACGGCGGTCTCACATACAGACACGTGACGGTCTCTAATACAGACACGTAACGGTCTCACATACAGACACACGGCGGTCTCACATACAGACACTTGGCGGTCTCTAATACAGACACGTGGCGGTCTCACATACAGACACGTGGCGGTCTCACGTAGACACACGGCGGTCTCACATACAGACACGTGACGGTCCGCTGTCTTCTTCCATGAATGATGGGATTTATCTTTACACGTTTATGTCTCATGATGAGATCAGTAAATTCATCTTATAATCCTCCTCTCTGTAATTTCATATAGATATAAGGGGAGATTCATCAAAACCTGCGCTGAGGAAAAGTCAACCAGTTGCCCATAGCAACCAATCAGATCGCTACTTTCATTTTATAAAGGTTCTTAGTGTTTGCGAGAGAAATGACAGACGCTGCGGCCAATGTTTTCGTCATGAAGACTTGGCAGGAATCTAAGTCATAGTTCAGGTAAAATGGCGTCTGCCCCGATAGATAAGGTGAGAGCTGTATACCCCTGGTGAGATGGAGGGGCCCGGAGCTGTATTCACCTGGTGAGATGGAGGGGCCCGGAGCTGTATTCACCTGGTGAGATGGAGGGGCCCAGAGCTGTATACCCCTGGTGAGATGGGGGGGCCCGGAGCTGTATACACCTGGTGAGATGGTGGGGCCCAGAGCTGTATACACCTGGTGAGATGGTGGGGCCCAGAGCTGTATACACCTGGTGAGATGGAGGGGCCCAGAGCTGTATTCACCTGGTGAGATGGTGGGGCCCGGAGCTGTATACCCCTGGTGAGATGGAGGGGCCCAGAGCTGTATTCACCTGGTGAGATGGTGGGGCCCAGAGCTGTATACCCCTGGTGAGATGGTGGGGCCCGGAGCTGTATACCCCTGGTGAGATGGTGGGGCCCGGAGCTGTAATCCCCTGGTGAGATGGTGGGGCCCGGAGCTGTATACCCCTGGTGAGATGGTGGGGCCCAGAGCTGTATACACCTGGTGAGATGGAGGGGCCCAGAGCTGTATTCACCTGGTGAGATGGTGGGGCCCGGAGCTGTATACCCCTGGTGAGATGGAGGGGCCCAGAGTTGTATTCACCTGGTGAGATGGTGGGGCCCGGAGCTGTATACCCCTGGTGAGATGGTGGGGCCCGGAGCTGTAATCCCCTGGTGAGATGGTGGGGCCCGGAGCTGTATACCCCTGGTGAGATGGTGGGGCCCGGAGCTGTAATCCCCTGGTGAGATGGTGGGGCCCGGAGCTGTAGTCACCTGGTGAGATGGTGGGGCCCGGAGCTGTATACCCCTGGTGAGATGGTGGGGCCCGGAGCTGTATACCCCTGGTGAGATGGTGGGGCCCGGAGCTGTATACCCCTGGTGAGATGGTGGGGCCCGGAGCTGTAATCCCCTGGTGAGATGGTGGGGCCCGGAGCTGTATACCCCTGTTGTAAAGAGATTCTAGTGAAGCGGCCGCTCTCGTTCTCAGTATGCAGCGATGGCGCTCACCCACAGACAGACGGGAAGGAAGGAATATCCAGCGCGATGGGATGCAAACAGGAATCTTTATTTCGGACTCATGGTCAGCACATAAAACCAACGCGTTTCGGGTCAGACAGGACCCTTAATCATGGCATACTACTATTACAAAACAGCAAGATTAAATTGAAAAATACATGGGGACGTGTAAAGTGACGTCGTAAAGAATTAAAAAGTTACATCAAAAACACGGAACGGAATTCGCAATAGAGATAGGTCTGTAGGAGCAGCACCTGTCACCTTTCATCCCAAAATCTGACACTATGAGCGGTGGATCTTATACACATTTACTCGATGAACAAGAATAAATCTTATATTGGAGACATAGGGGGAGATTTATCAAAACCTGTGCAGAGGAAGAGGGGTGCAGTTGCCCATAGCAACCAATCAGATTGCTTCTTTCATTTTCCACAGGCCTCTTTAGAGGCCTGTGGAAAATGAAAGAAGCAATCTGATTGGTTGCTATGGGCAACTGCACCACTCTTCCTCTGCACAGGTTTTGATAAATCTCCCCCATAGATCCTATGTAACTCGGAGATTGGGGTAAAGCTGCCCAGGGGGGAATCAATACATTTTAATAAGTGAGAATTAAATCGCGTCTAAAATTCATCGCAGATGGTTCTCTGTTGGGCAGTTTATGTCTCACATCACCTCCTCACATCGCCATCGTGTTCGTCTCTAAAATGTTTGGACAATAAAGATTTGTTAAATTGATTATTTTTTAGCCGTATTGTGACTGTGAGGGCATTGGACGGTACAGCCCACATATCGGCGACTATAGCAAGACGCTAAATAAACTACGGAAGTAATATTCGCATATGTCACAGACAGACGGAAAGTACCACGCAGCAAAGAGGGGGAACACGAAACACTGAGGCTTAACCCCTCACACCCCAAACTCCAAAACATGAACCTGGGCAAGTGTATGGAAAGGAGACATTACTGGTAGTAGTAGTGCCCCCCAAATCTGCACATTAACCCCCAGTGTAGGGGCAGAATAGTGAATGCAGCTCTGGAGGTGACTGGAGTATAAGAATAGTGAATACAGCTCTGGAGGTGACTGGAATATAAGAATAGTGAATACAGCTCTGGATGTGACTGGAGTATAAGATAGTGAATACAGCTCTGGAGGTGACTGGAGTATAAGAATAGTGAATACAGCTCTGGAGGTGACTGGAGTATAAGAATAGTGAATGCAGCTCTGGAGGTGACTGGAGTATAAGAATAGTGAATACAGCTCTGGAGGTGACTGGAATATAAGAATAGTGAATACAGCTCTGGAGGTGACTGGAGTATAAGATAGTGAATACAGCTCTGGAGGTGACTGGAGTATAAGAATAGTGAATACAGCTCTGGAGGTGACTGGAGTATAAGAATAATGAATACAGCTCTGGAGGTGACTGCAGTATAAGAATAGTGAATACAGCTCTGGAGGTGACTGGAGTATAAGAATAGTGAATACAGCTCTGGAGGTGACTGGAGTATAAGAATAGTGAATGCAGCTCTGGAGGTGACTGGAGTATAAGAATAGTGAATGCAGCTCTGGAGGTGACTGGAGTATAAGAATAGTGAATACAGCTCTGGAGGGGATTGGAATATAAGAATAGTGAATACAGCTCTGGAGGTGACTGGAGTATAAGAAT
The DNA here is from genome assembly GCF_029499605.1 of Hyla sarda. Taxonomy (NCBI): domain Eukaryota; kingdom Metazoa; phylum Chordata; class Amphibia; order Anura; family Hylidae; genus Hyla; species Hyla sarda. The sequence goes on along the minus strand of NC_079191.1, from coordinate 443,602,755 downwards.
AGTGAATACAGCTCTGGAGGGGATTGGAATATAAGAATGGTGAATGACCGCCAGTATAGGTGATGATGAACAGAGCATTGCTGGGAGTAGTAGTGCGCACAGATCTGCACAATGACCCCCAGTATAGGTAATGGATCCAGCAGAGCATTGCTGGGAGTAGTAGTGCGCACAGATCTGGACAATGACGCCCATTATAGGCGATGGATCCAGCAGAGCATTGCTGGGAGTAGTAGTGCGCACAGATGACCCCCAGTATAGGTGATGGATCCAGCAGAGCATTGCTGGGAGTAGTAGTGCCCCCAGATCTGCACAATGACCCCCAGTATAGGCGATGGATCCAGCAGAGTTTTGCTGGGAGTAGTAGTGCCCCCAGATCTGGACAATGACCCCCAGTATAGGCGATGGATCCAGCAGAGCATTGCTGGGAGTAGTAGTGCGCACAGATCTGCACAGATGACCCCCAGTATAGGTGATGGATCCAGCAGAGCATTGCTGGGAGTAGTAGTGCGCACAGATCTGCACAATGACCCCCAGTATAGGTGATGGATCCAGCAGAACATTGCTGGGAGTAGTAGTGCGCACAGATCTGCACAATGACCCCCAGTATTGGTGATGGATCCAGCAGAGCATTGCTGGGAGTAGTAGTGCGCACAGATCTGCACAATGACCCCCAGTATAGGTGATGGATCCAGCAGAGCATTGCTGGGAGTAGTAGTGCGCACAGATGACCCCCAGTATAGGTGATGGATCCAGCAGAGCATTGCTGGGAGTAGTAGTGCCCCCAGATCTGCACAATGACCCCCAGTATAGGTGATGGATCCAGCAGAGCATTGCTTCTTCTCTCACAACAAACATGAGAACAGATCTTAAGCAAAATCTGAAAAAAAAGAAATGTTACAGTAAATAAAGATATTAATGACGATTATGATAATTATCCTCCTCATCCTCCGTCCATTTCCTTTATACTTCAGGTCTCCAGACATCATTACAGCCTCTTGTGGGATAAGCGGCGGAGATCAGGGGCTCTTGTCTGACTCTTGAGACGACTCTTGGTTACACTGAGGGATCATGGCTGGAAACATTACAGGTCGTCATCAAATGTTACAGGATGAGACACAGATCTGTAACGTCCTCAGAGAACCCGAGAAGATACAGGAAGAGGCGAACCCTGACCTTTTATATCCTCAGCCATGACCCTCACCTGCCATGTCACATGGCCTCATTGGGCCGCTCAGGCTTCAGGTCCCGGGTGAGACCCCCGTCTCCCCACCTCCGCTCAGACATTAAAAAAGGAGAATAAATTCAACCTCAATCCAGACCCAAGATTTATCCCAAAGTCTCAATCCTGGAATCCACTTTAATAGTTATGACACCGCTGACGCGTTTCAAGCCTTACATATACTCTTAGTCACACTGGATGAATGTTTTCTTCTACTTCTGACTTATTTCCTGCACAGTGGCCCCCCAAAAAAATCACTGTGGCCCTTTATATCTGAGGATCAAAAATCATCTTTCCTCCAATGAATCACTACATCTCACTTAGTGGTGTGATCTCCCCTCCTGTTAACCGGATCTCTCCTGTGCTGCTGTCCATGGTGCTGACGTTCTCCATCCATCCACACCTATTTTCACGACTGCCACAGCCACTTTTTCAAGTTTTCTGAGTAAACCGGAGAGTTGATATATATATATATATATATATATATATATATATATATATATATATATTTTATTTATTTTTTTGGGCATAAAATCTGCCGCACAAAATGAATTTGGGCACAAAACCCGAACAAAAAGAGTTGGGATCACAATAGTAAATTACCCCCATTGTGCCAAGAAAATAGTAACAATGTTTTTCTTTTCTGTTTGCTAGAGCTGTGTTTCCTAACCAGGGCGCCTCCAGCTGTTGCAAAACTACAACGCCCAGTTTGTCCATAAAGCCTTTGGCTGTCCAGGTCTGCTGGGAGTTGTAGTTTTGCATCACCCCAGGTTGAGAAGCACATGTGCTAGAGGATGCATCATCAAAGTGGTGAGGTGACTGCGTCTATGATACTTTGCTAGCAGTTGCAAAACTACAACTCCCAGCTTGCCCAGACAGCCTTCGGCTGTCTGGGCATGCTGGGATTTGTAGTTTTGCAACAGCTGGGAAACACTCTGCTAAAAGATGCATCATCGCAGAGGTGAGGTGAACACTTCATGATGGGTCACAGTTCTGTATATTATCCAGAGGAGCCGTCACCAGGTGTGAATAGTGTCAGATCTCCCCTCCTGTTAGCCGGATCTCTCCTGTGCTGCTGTCCATGGTGCTGACGTTCTCCATCCTGAGTGTTTATGATACTTTGTATTCTCTCTGATACGGACACATTGTGCCAATACATATTTTTATTCTTTTTGCTAGAGCAGTGTTTCCCCAGCAGAGCGGCGCTAGCTTTCGGCTGTCTGGGCATGCTGGGAGTTGTGGTTTTGCAACAGCTGGAGACTCCCTGGTTGGGAAACACTGTGCTAGAGGATGCATCCATCATTGCAGAGGCGAGGTTAACACTTCACTGCTTGCAGTGTTCTACCCAGACTGCGGGGGGCAGCATTTTGGCAGACATTCTGCTTCACCCCGCACTGACTATGGGTTTTCACAGTTTTGTACATTATCCCAGAGGAGCCGTCACCTGCAGGCCGGGTGCAAGGATTTTTGCCACTCTAGCCAAAAGCTAATTTTGCTGGTCCACTTTACTACTGGGTTGAGACACTGTAACAAACCTCCTCCTCATGTAATCTCCTTACCCCTGGGGTGACACACTGTAGCAAACCTCCTCCTCATGTAATCTCCTTACTACTGGGGTGACACACTGTAACAAACCTCCTCCTCATGTAATCTCCTTACCCCTGGGGTGACACACTGTAGCAAACCTCCTCCTCATGTAATCTCCTTACTACTGGGGTGACACACTGTAACAAACCTCCTCCTCGTGTAATCTCCTTACCCCTGGGGTGACACACTGTAACAAACCTCCTCATGTAATCTCCTTCCTGGGAGGGTTTAGCTGGATGGGCGGCTGCTTCAGATGCTGGTTGCTAACTTTCTCCTGGCGGGCAGAGTGGCGCCCCCATCAAGAGTGCGCTCTAGGCGGCTGCCTATTTTGCCAATAGACAGAGCCGGCCCTGGTCACCAGGTGTGAATAGTGTCACATCTCCAAAATTGTGCACATTGCAATCGTGGAACGTACCAAAAATGTTTCAAAAGCAATGATAAATGTCCCTCAAAGTGTTAATGCTAACTATGAAATGTTGATGATCTCACACATGTCCCGGACGGCAGGAGATCTCAACACGTTAAACCGCCATGCGACGGTCAAACTCTGCAATTACTGGGGTGTTAGAAGTGCGCGGCGCCCATTACAGCGTGTTCCACTCTCGCTCTACAGATACAATTGGCCTATTATAAAGTGGAGCACCGACCTGGGACATCCATTTACTTATTAATAGCCTGGACTATTATTCAATCAATTCGCCTTAGCCGGACTCTGCGCCCTGGATATTATGGCTAATCAATCCCATTTAGCAGTATTTCCAAACCAGGGTGCCTCCAGCTGTGGCAAAACTACAACTTCCAGCATGCCAGGACAGCCTTCGGCTGTCCAGGCATGCTGGGAGTTGTAGTTTTGCCACAGCTGGAGGCACCCTGGTTGGAAAACACTGCTTTGTATCGTTGTTCTTCAGCCTGTGGCTCTACAGCTGTTGCACAACTACAACTCCAGGCATGCTGGGAGTTGTAGTTTTGCAACAGATGGAGGCGCCCTGGTTGGGAAAGACTGTTTTGTATTGTAGTTTTTAAACCTGTAGTCTTCAGCTGTTGCAAAACTACAACTCCCAGTATGCCCTGACAGCCGTTGAATGTCTGGGTATGGTGGGAGTTATAGTTTTGTCACAGCTGGAGGCACCCTGGTTGGGAAAGACTGTTCTTTATCATTGTTCTCCAACCTGTGGCTCTTCGCCTGTTGCCAAACTACAACTCCCAGCATGCCTGGATCTGTAGTTTTGCAACAGCTGCAGTTTTAGCCCAACATGGCGTCTTCTCCTTGCGCAGCCTGGAACATAGACAGCGGCGGTGACTACCGAAATGTGTGGTTGTATTTACAGCGGAGAAAACATATGCTGAGAATAAACTGCTGACACGGACCATCACTCTCATCGTCCTCATCTGTCGTCTCTATAAAGATAATGTTATTATTATATTACCCGCTCCCGTCTGGTCGGCGTGTGCGGAGTTCCTCTCCAAGTGTGGTTGTAATTGACTCAGCAGTCGGGGAGTTCGGTGACTACACCCAATAAATACGGGCAATTTCTTTTTAGGAGGCTGATGAAAATTTGGTCGTCCTAGTTCCCGGCAGTTCATTTGGCGGCTGCAGAACCCGCGCTCCTTACATCGCCGAATATACTGAACATAATGATGGCGGCATCTACTGTAAATATAAGTTATGGAGCAAAGAAACCCGGCTGACACCGATACGGCAATTCCTGGCCGCTCACTGCTGCATCACATCCCAAGCGTTTTATGAGCGCGAAATGATCATTTGTTAAAATAGAGATAAATCCAGGATATTTACTTTCAGGTAGATAGAGTAAGAAAGGAACCGGGGATTATAAATGTACAGGATGTTCATAGGAGTCGTAAAGGATGACTGAGCGCCCCCTATAACAGCAGTCTGGTCTGTAGTCTGGAGCTCCCCCAATAACAGCAGTCTGGTGAGCAGTCTGGAGCGCCCCTATAACAGCAGTCTGGTCTGTAGTCTGGAGTTCTCCCTATAACAGCAGTCTGGTGTGTAGTCTGGAGTTCTCCCTATAACAGCAGTCTGGTCTGTAGTCTGGAGCCCCCTATAACAGCAGTCTGGTCTGTAGTCTGGAGTTCTCCCTATAACAGCAGTCTGGTCTGTAGTCTGGAGCCCCCTATAACAGCAGTCTGGTCTGTAGTCTGGAGTTCTCCCTATAACAGCAGTCTGGTCTGTAGTCTGGAGCCCCCTATAACAGCAGTCTGGTGTGTAGTCTGGAGCATCCCCTATAACAGCAGTCTGGTGTGTAGTCTGGAGTTCTCCCTATAACAGCAGTCTGGTGTGTAGTCTGGAGCGTCCCCTATAACAGCAGTCTGGTGTGTAGTCTGGAGCGCACCCTATAACAGCAGTCTGGTGAGTAGTCTGGAGCTCCCCCTATAACAACAGTCTGGTGTGTAGTCTGGAGCCCCCTATAACAGCAGTCTGGTGTGTAGTCTGGAGTTCTCCCTATAACAGCAGTCTGGTGTGTAGTCTGGAGCTCCCCCTATAACAGCAGTCTGGTGAGTAGTCTGGAGTGCCCCTATAACAGCAGTCTGGTGTGTAGTCTGGAGCTCCCCCTATAACAGCAGTCTGGTGTGTAGTCTGAAGCCCCCTATAACAGCAGTCTGGTGTGTAGTCTGGAGTTCTCCCTATAACAGCAGTCTGGTGTGTAGTCTGGAGCTCCCCCTATAACAGCAGTCTATTGTGTAGTCTGGAATTCTCCCTATAAGAACAGTCTGGTGTGTAGTCTGGAGCGCCCCCTATAACAGCAGTCTGTTGTGTAGTCTGGAGTTCTCCCTATAACAGCAGTCTGGTGGGTAGTCTGGAGTTCTCCCTATAACAGCAGTCTGGTGTGTAGTCTGGAGTTCTCCCTATAACAGCAGTCTGGTGTGTAGTCTGAAGCCCCCTATAACAGCAGTCTATTGTGTAGTCTGGAATTCTCCCTATAACAACAGTCTGGTGTGTAGTCTGGAGCGCCCCCTATAACAGTAGTCTGGAGTGTAGTCTGGAGCTCCCCCTATAACAGCAGTCTGGTGGGTAGTCTGGAGTTCTCCCTATAACAGCAGTCTGGTGTGTTCTCTGGAGCTCCCCCTATAACAGCAGTCTGGTGTGTCGTCAGGAGTTCTCACTATAAGAGCAGTCTGGTGAGCAGTCTGGAGCTCCCCCTATAACAGCAGTCTATTGTGTAGTCTGGAGCTCCCCCTATAACAGCAGTCTATTGTGTAGTCTGGAGCTCCCCCTATAACAGCAGTCTGGAGTGTAGTCTGGAGCTCCCCCTATAACAGCAGTCTGGTGAGTAGTCTGGAGCTCCCTATAACAGCAGTCTGGTGTGTAGTCTGGAGCCCCCTATAACAGCAGTCTGGTGTGTAGTCTGGAGCCCCCTATAACAGCAGTCTGGTGTGTAGTCTGGAGCCCCCTATAACAGCAGTCTGGTGTGTAGTCTGGAGCCCCCTATAACAGCAGTCTGGTGTGTAGTCTGGAGCTCCCTATAACAGCAGTCTGGTGTGTAGTCTGGAGCTCCCCCTATAACAGCAGTCTGGTGTGTAGACTGGAGCTCCCCCTATAACAGCAGTCTGGTGTGTAGTCTGGAGCCCCCTATAACAGCAGTCTGGTGTGCAGTTTGGAGCTCCCCCTATAACAGCAGTCTGGTGTGTAGTCTGGAGTTCTCCCTATAACAGCAGTCTGGTGTGTAGTCTGGAGCTCCCCCTATAACAGCAGTCTGGTGTGTAGTCTGGAGTGCCCCTATAACAGCAGTCTGGTGTGTAGTCTGGAGCCCCCTATAACAGCAGTCTGGTGTGTAGTCTGGAGCCCCCTATAACAGCAGTCTGGTGTGTAGTCTGGAGCTCCCCCTATAACAGCAGTCTGGTGTGTAGTCTGGAGCTCCCCCTATAACAGCAGCCTGGTGTGTAGTCTGGAGCTCCCCCTATAACAGCAGTCTGGTGTGTAGTCTGGAGCCCCCTATAACAGCAGTCTGGTGTGTAGTCTGGAGCTCCCCCTATAACAGCAGTCTGGTGTGTAGTCTGGAGCTCCCCCTATAACAGCAGTCTGGTGTGTAGTCTGGAGCCCCCTATAACAGCAGTCTGGTGTGTAGTCTGGAGCTCCCCCTATAACAACAGTCTGGTGTGTAGTCTGGAGCTCCCCCTATAACAGCAGTCTGGTGAGTAGTCTGGAGCCCCCTATAATAGCAGTCTGGTGTGTCGTCTGGAGAGCCTCCTATAGCAGATTGGGGATGGGGGGTCTTTAGTGGGATCTCATTATGGATATATGTGTGCCCATGTGGAGCCTTGGCCCTTTAAGCAGAGTCGATTATGTTGTCGCTGTAGTTGAGCAGAGTTCGGGTTGTGTCCTCATTAGACCTGGAGATTAATCATAAGCAACAGATTGTTTGAAATTATATTTTATTTGTCTTCAAAAAACCAATTTTAGTAAATAATGTCTGTGCTGCAGCGATGAGGACAAGTGATGGCTTCACCTGGGGCTGTGAACTCATTCCCCCTCCGAGGTACATGGGCTGTATGAGAGTGGGGGTGATAGTCCTGTCAGTGATGAGAATGGGTGTAATAGTCCTGTCAGTGATGAGAGTGGGGGTGATACTCCTGTCAGCGATGAGAGGGGGGTGATATTCCTGTCAGCGATGAGAGGGGGGTGATATTCCTGTCAGTGATGAGAGTGGGGGTGATAGTCCTGTCAGTGATGAGAGTGGGGGTGATAGTCCTGTCAGTGATGAGAGTGGGGGTGATAGTCCTGTCAGTGATGAGAATGGAGGTGATAGTCCTGTCAGTGATGAGAGTGGGGGTGATAGTCCTGTCAGTGATGAGAGTGGGGGTGATAGTCCTGTCAGTGATGAGAGTGGGGGTGATAGTCCTGTCAGTGATGAGAGTGGGGGTGATAGTCCTGTCAGTGATGAGAGTGGGGGTGATAGTCCTGTCAGTGATGAGAGTTGGGGTGATAGTCCTGTCAGTGATGAGAGTTGGGGTGATAGTCCTGTCAGTGATGAGAATGGGGGTGATAGTCCTGTCAGTGATGAGAGTGGGGGTGATAGTCCTGTCAGTGATGAGAGTTGGGGTGATAGTCCTGTCAGTGATGAGAATGGGGGTGATAGTCCTGTCAGTGATGAGAGTGGGAGTGATAGTCCTGTCAGTGATGAGAGTGGGAGTGATAGTCCTGTCAGTGATAAGAGTGGGGGTGATAGTCCTGTCAGTGATAAGACTGGGGGTGATAGTCCTGTAAGTGATGAGAGTTGGGGTGATAGTCCTGTCAGTGATGAGAATGGGGGTGATAGTCCTGTCAGTGATGAGAGAGGGGGTGATAGTCCTGTCAGTGATGAGAGTTGGGGTGATAGTCCTGTCAGTGATGAGAATGGGGGTGATAGTCCTGTCAGTGATGAGAGAGGGGGTGATAGTCCTGTCAGTGATGAGAGTTGGGGTGATAGTCCTGTCAGTGATAAGAGTGGGGGTGATAGTCCTGTCAGTGATGAGAATGGGGGTGATAGTCCTGTCAGTGATGATAGTGGGGGTGATAGTCCTGTCAGTGATGAGAATGGGGGTGATAGTCCTGTCAGTGATGAGAGTGGGGGTAATAGTCCTGTCAGTGATGAGAGTGGGGGTGATAGTCCTGTCAATGATGAGGGTGGGGGTGATAGTCCTGTCAGTGATGAGAGTGGGGGTGATAGTCCTGTCAGTGATGAGAGTGGGGGTGATAGTCCTGTCAGTGATGAGAGTGGGGGTAATAGTCCTGTCAGTGATGAGAGTGGGGGTGATATTCCTGTCAGTGATGAGAGTGGGGGTAATAGTCCTGTCAGTGATGAGAGTGAGGGTGATATTCCTGTCAGTGATGAGAGTGGGGGTGATAGTCCTGTCAGTGATGAGAGTGGGGGTGATAGTTCTGTCAGTGATTAGAGTGGGGGTGATAGTCCTGTCAGTGATGAGAGTGGGGGGTGATAGTCCTGTCAGTGATGAGAGTGGGGGTGATAGTCCTGTCAGTGATGAGAGTGGGGGTGATAGTCCTGTCAGTGATGAGAGTGGGGGTGATAGTCCTGTCAGTGATGAGAGTGGGGGTGATAGTCCTGTCTGGGATATATATTGCTGGGCACAGTAATGGGCACCTACCTTTCCCCTCACTAGGTATCAGCCGCCTCAGCTCCCACCGCTCATTCATCATTTCACTTCGTTCTATGAAAACCTCGACCAGACATTGAGGTAAATAAGTGGCGGCTACGTGGGAATAAAAAGCTACAAATGTTTCCATCCTATGGAATTAATGTGACTTTGTGTGTTTTATAATTACACCCCCTAAGCCTGATTCACACCCCTCAGCTTCTTAAATACACCCCCCCCGTGCCCAGAATTCACCCCCAGTTCTGAAATAAAGTATCCGCCCACTTGACTATTCAGTGACGAGTACAGACAATCAACCAAATAGTAAAACCCATCCAATCCTTTTTACTCTCTATAACTTTCTGTAAATAAAAGGATTCTTCATTTTTCTGCTTACAGAACAATAACGTATAGAATGAGACAAAGATAAATCCTGTCAGACCTTTTCCTACCTTTAATATGGCCGAATAATTCAAAAACTAACTTAAATCTTTGAGGGGGACAGACTATTAATAAATAAGCCCTTATAACCTGGTTAAATCCGTCGGGTAGGAGTCTATTATCATGGCACATCTATTATTATGGTAATATTCACCCCACTCTTCCTTGCTCTGTTTCTGTCAGATTGTGAGGACATCTCCTGTGCAGGTCCTCGTCTGATCCCCCATAGATGGTCCATTGGATGAAGGTCTTGGCAATTCTATCACGTTCCTCTTTTTCTGGTGAAGCCATGCTTTGGTGGACTTGGATGTGTGCTTCATTGTCCCAAAGCACATAATTCCCTCCCGCCTAACTATGGCCCCAGTTCCAGCTGAACATAAACAGCCCTCGGTTCCATCAGACCATAACACATTTTCCCAAGGGTTTTGGGGGGGAATTGATGTTTGTTTTTATGAACTTCAGCCGTACCTGGGTGTTTATCTTTATAAGAAAAGGTTTTCGTCTCTCCACCCACCCCATCACATGTAGCACACAGCCAGTACTTGCCAGATATTCCTGCAGTTCCTGTAATGTTGCAATAGGCCTCCTGGAAGTCTCCCTGACTAGCTTTCTTCTTGTTTTCTCATCAATTTTTGAGGGACGTCTATTTCTTGGTACTGTCTCTGTTCCAACACATTGGCCGTCATTTACTAAAGTCCAATCGACTCTTTTTCTTGGTTATAGTGCCTAAATTTTAGTCGCAACGTCTGTGTGACTATTTATGTGACCAAATTCTACACGGCACAACCGACACTCGGTTTAGAAACCACTCGGAGTGTTTCTTTTTTCACTCGGAAATGGGCGTGTTTTATGCAAAAATTGGTGTTTTACCGACAAAAAACTAAAAATACTCGTAGTAGTTCCAAAAACACTCGAGATAAAGTGCGAGTTTGCTTCACACAATAACCGACAGCCAAGAGGCCGAGTGAAATTCAAAAATGGAGCAATTTGTAATGAGGGACTGTTTACCATTGTGTTTTGTGGGAAAGTAACTTGTTTTATAACCGGAAAACATTTTGTACAGTTCAACACTTTTAGGAATAAAATATTGAAGACTTTTGTGATACTTAATGTTTATATATTTTTTTCTTTTTAACACATTTGCAATATTAGGTTTAAATAAATTTAACCCCCAAACTGATAAACAAGGAGAATTGTTGAATTGTTTGATAAATTATAACACATGAATACATTTGATTCATGGAAACATTTTTGAACAAACAAATCTAAACCATTTTGACTCACACGACTAATTTCTTTAGCTCGAAGTTTGTGCGACACAATTGACTCAATTGAAAATCCTACAAGAACAGCTGAACTGTAGAAAATCCTACTAAAACAGCTGAACTGTAGAAAATCCTAATAAAACAGCTGAACTGTAGAAAATCCTACTGGAACAGCTGAACTGTAGAAAATTCTACAAGAAAAGCTGAACTGTAGAAAATCCTACAAGAACAGCGGAACTGTAGAAAATCCCACAAGAACAGCTGAACTGTAGAAAATCCTACAAGAACAGCTGAACTGTAGAAAATCCTACAAGAACAGCTGAACTGTAGAAAATCCTACAAGAACAGCTGAACTGTAGAAAATCCTACTAAAACAGCTGAACTGTAGAAAATCCTACTGGAACAGCTGAACTGTAGAAAATTCTACAAGAAAAGCTGAACTGTAGAAAATCCCACAAGAACAGCTGAACTGTAGAAAATCCTACAAGAACAGCTGAACTGTAGAAAATCCTACAAGAACAGCTGAACTGTAGAAAATCCTACAAGAACAGCTGAACTGTAGAAAAACCTACTAAAACAGCTGAACTGTAGAAAATCCTACTGGAACAGCTGAACTGTAGAAAATTCTACAAGAAAAGCTGAACTGTAGAAAATCCTACAAGAACAGCGGAACTGTAGAAAATCCCACAAGAACAGCTGAACTGTAGAAAATCCTACAAGAACAGCTGAACTGTAGAAAATCCTACAAGAACAGCTGAACTGTAGAAAATCCTACAAGAACAGCTGAACTGTAGAAAATCCTACAAGAAAAGCTGGACTGTAGAAAATCCTACAAGAACAGCTGAACTGTAGAAAATCCTACAAGAACAGCTGAACTGTAGAAAATCCTACAAGTACAGCTGAACTGTAGAAAATCCTACATGAACAGCTGAACTGTAGAAAATCCTACAAGAACAGCTGAACTGTAGAAAATCCTACAAGAACAGCTGAACTGTAGAAAATCCTACAAGAACAGCTGAACTGTAGAAAATCCTACAAGAACAGCTGAACTGTAGAAAATCCTACAAGAACAGCTGAACTGTAGAAAATCCTACAAGAACAGCTGAACTGTAGAAAATCCTACAAGAACAGCTGAACTGTAGAAAATCCTACAAGAACAGCTGAACTGTAGACAATCCTACAAGAACAGCTGAACTGTAGAAAATCCTACTAAAACAGCTGAACTGTAGAAAATCCTACTGGAACAGCTGAACTGTAGAAAATTCTACAAGAAAAGCTGAACTGTAGAAAATCCTACAAGAACAGCTGAACTGTAGAAAATCCTACAAGAACAGCTGAACTGTAGAAAATCCTACAAGAACAGCTGAACTGTAGAAAATCCTACAAGAACAGCTGAACTGTAGAAAATCCTACAAGAACAGCTGAACTGTAGAAAATCCTACAAGAACAGCTGAACTGTAGAAAATCCTACTAGAACAGCTGAACTGTAGAAAATCCTACTAGAACAGCTGAACTGTAGAAAATCCTACTAGAACAGCTGAACTATAGAAAATCCTACTAGAACAGCTGAACTGTAGAAAATCCTACTAGAACAGCTGAACTGTAGAAAATCCTACAAGAACAGCTGAACTGTAGAAAATCCTACAAGAACAGCTGAACTGTAGACAATCCTACAAGAACAGCTGAACTGTAGAAAATCCTACTAAAACAGCTGAACTGTAGAAAATCCTAATAAAACAGCTGAACTGTAGAAAATCCTACTGGAACAGCTGAACTGTAGAAAATTCTACAAGAAAAGCTGAACTGTAGAAAATCCTACTAGAACAGCTGAACTGTAGAAAATCCTACTAGAACAGCTGAACTGTAGAAAATCCTACTAGAACAGCTGAACTGTAGAAAATCCTACTAGAACAGCTGAACTGTAGAAAATCCTACTAGAACAGCTGAACTGTAGAAAATCCTACAAGAACAGCTGAACTGTAGAAAATCCTACAAGAACAGCTGAACTGTAGACAATCCTACAAGAACAGCTGAACTGTAGAAAATCCTACTAAAACAGCTGAACTGTAGAAAATCCTAATAAAACAGCTGAACTGTAGAAAATCCTACTGGAACAGCTGAACTGTAGAAAATTCTACAAGAAAAGCTGAACTGTAGAAAATCCTACAAGAACAGCGGAACTGTAGAAAATCCCACAAGAACAGCTGAACTGTAGAAAATCCTACAAGAACAGCTGAACTGTAGAAAATCCTACAAGAACAGCTGAACTGTAGAAAATCCTACAAGAACAGCTGAACTGTAGAAAATCCTACTAAAACAGCTGAACTGTAGAAAATCCTACTGGAACAGCTGAACTGTAGAAAATTCTACAAGAAAAGCTGAACTGTAGAAAATCCTACAAGAACAGCTGAACTGTAGAAAATCCTACAAGAACAGCTGAACTGTAGAAAATCCTACAAGAACAGCTGAACTGTAGAAAATCCTACTAAAACAGCTGAACTGTAGAAAATCCTACTGGAACAGCTGAACTGTAGAAAATTCTACAAGAAAAGCTGAACTGTAGAAAATCCTACAAGAACAGCGGAACTGTAGAAAATCCCACAAGAACAGCTGAACTGTAGAAAATCCTACAAGAACAGCTGAACTGTAGAAAATCCTACAAGAACAGCTGAACTGTAGAAAATCCTACAAGAACAGCAGAACTGTAGAAAATCCTACAAGAAAAGCTGGACTGTAGAAAATCCTACAAGAACAGCTGAACTGTAGAAAATCCTACAAGAACAGCTGAACTGTAGAAAATCCTACAAGTACAGCTGAACTGTAGAAAATCCTACATGAACAGCTGAACTGTAGAAAATCCTACAAGAACAGCTGAACTGTAGAAAATCCTACAAGAACAGCTGAACTGTAGAAAATCCTACAAGAACAGCTGAACTGTAGAAAATCCTACAAGAACAGCTGAACTGTAGAAAATCCTACAAGAACAGCTGAACTGTAGAAAATCCTACAAGAACAGCTGAACTGTAGAAAATCCTACAAGAACAGCTGAACTGTAGACAATCCTACAAGAACAGCTGAACTGTAGAAAATCCTACTAAAACAGCTGAACTGTAGAAAATCCTACTGGAACAGCTGAACTGTAGAAAATTCTACAAGAAAAGCTGAACTGTAGAAAATCCTACAAGAACAGCTGAACTGTAGAAAATCCTACAAGAACAGCTGAACTGTAGAAAATCCTACAAGAACAGCTGAACTGTAGAAAATCCTACAAGAACAGCTGAACTGTAGAAAATCCTACAAGAACAGCTGAACTGTAGAAAATCCTACTAGAACAGCTGAACTGTAGAAAATCCTACTAGAACAGCTGAACTGTAGAAAATCCTACTAGAACAGCTGAACTGTAGAAAATCCTACAAGAACAGCTGAACTGTAGAAAATCCTACTAGAACAGCTGAACTGTAGAAAATCCTACTAGAACAGCTGAACTGTAGAAAATCCTACTAGAACAGCTGAACTGTAGAAAATCCTACAAGAACAGCTGAACTGTAGAAAATCCTACTAGAACAGCTGAACTGTATGTGTGATTATTCAGAGTCACTGTATATGACGGCCGGTGTGTAATGACTTTTATATAACAGGGTGTGAAGACTTATGCAACCATTTTGTTTTGCAATTGAACTGTCTTGGCATTGCCAGTGACCACATCTGTGAGAGTATGAGGGGCTGTGGAGGTCGGAGGGGCTGAGAGAATGGGGTACAGAGGGGTATGCATGGGGGGGACTGCAGGGAGCAAAGTATAATAGGCACAAGGGCATTGCTAAGAAAGTAACCGATATATCACTGTATGCACAGGATTTTATGCTGCAGATTTCAATGTAAACTAAAGGATTGAACATTGCATCGAATATGCGCAGGATACTGTACGTGTGAATAAACCCTTAATATATATTCAGTGACCCCCCCCCGACCTACGATGGCCCCGACATACGATCATTTCAACATACGATGGTCTCTCAGAGGCAGCATCAACATTAGTGTTGAGCAGCATAGGCCATATTTGAATGCGAGAATATTCGCGAATATATGGACGAATATTCGTCATATATTCACGAGTATTCGCATATTCGTAATATCCTCGTTTTATTTTCGCATATGCGTAAATTCGCGTATGCGAAAATTAGCATAAATGAAAATTAGCATAATCGAAAATTCGCGTATGCGCAAATTAGCACATGCTAATTTTCGTATATGCGAAAATTCGCACGCAAGTCTCACACAGTAGTATTACAGCCTTCTTTACACCACACAAGCTGGAAGCAGAGAGGGATGATCACTGTGATGTGTACTGTGAAAAAAAAAAAAATTAACGAATATTCGTAATTACGAATATATAGTGCAATATTCTTGAATAAAATTCGTTTTGCGAATATTCGCGTGCAACACTAATCAACATACGATGCTTTTGTATGTCGGGGCCATCGCATAAACGGCTATCCTCCAGCGCAGATTGCTTCAGCTACCACCGGATAGCCGTTTACGGTGCCCCATGTGGTCCGCTGACGATCACTTACCTGTCCTCGGGGCTCCGGCGCGTCCTCTTCGGGATTCCCTGCATCGTCGGCGCTCTCCATCGTCGTCATCACGTCGCTGCGCGTGCCGTCCCGTCATCCAATAGGAGCGGCGTGCGTAGCGACGTGATGGCGACGACGGAGAGCGAGGATGCCGGGGAAACGTCGGGGACACCTCGGGGACGCGGCGAAAGCGATGGAAGGCGACATCCAGGACAGCGGTGACGAGCGGTGAAGGTCCGGAGCGGCGGGGACACGTGGGTATAACTTCCAATACCAGTGGTCTTCAACCTGCGGACCTCCAGATGTTGCAAAACTATAACTCCCAGCATGCCCAGACAGCCAACGGCTGGGTGTTGTAGTTTTGCAACATCTGGAGGTCCGCAGGTTGTAGACCACTGTCCTATACTTTACATTGCACGAATCCCTCAACATACGATGGTTTCAACAAACGATGGTCCATTTGGAGCGGATTACCATCGTATGTTGAGGGACCGCTGTATAGGCGCAGTAATACCGAACGGTAGCAGCGGACATGTCTTCACCATCTCCTTATTGTTACGCCGAGCGCTCCGGGTCCCCGCTCCTCCCCGGAGCGCTCGCTTCTCTCTCGCTACCGCAGCGCTCCGGGCAGCTCCACTGACCCGGTGCGCTGCGATACCGTCTCCAGCCGGGATGCGATTCGCGATGCGGGTAGCGCCCGCTCGCGATGCGCATCCCGGCTCCCGTACCTGACTCGCTCTCCGTCTGTCCTGTCCCGGCGCGCGCGGCCCCGCTCCCTAGGGCGCGCGCGCGCCGGGTCTCTGCGATTTAAAGGGCCACTGCGCCGCTGATTGGCGCAGTGGTTCCAATTAGTGTGTTCACCTGTGCACTCCCTACTTATACCTCACTTCCCCTGCACTCCCTCGCCGGATCTTGTTGCCATTGTGCCAGTGAAAGCGTTTCCTTGTGTGTTCCTAGCCTGTGTTCCAGACCTCCTGCCGTTGCCCCTGACTACGATCCTTGCTGCCTGCCCCGACCTTCTGCTACGTCCGACCTTGCTCTTGTCTACTCCCTTGTACCGCGCCTATCTTCAGCAGCCAGAGAGGTTGAGCCGTTGCTAGTGGATACGACCTGGTCACTACCGCCGCAGCAAGACCATCCCGCTTTGCGGCGGGCTCTGGTGAAAACCAGTAGTGACTTAGAACCGATCCACTAGCACGGTCCACGCCAATCCCTCTCTGGCACAGAGGATCCACTACCTGCCAGCCGGCATCGTGACAGTAGATCCGGCCATGGATCCCGCTGAAGTTCCTCTGCCAGTTGTCGCCGACCTCACCACGGTGGTCGCCCAGCAGTCACAACAGATAGCGCAACAAGGCCAACAGCTGTCTCAACTGACCGTGATGCTACAGCAGCTACTACCACAGCTTCAGCAATCATCTCCTCCGCCAGCTCCTGCACCTCCTCCGCAGCGAGTGGCCGCTTCTGGTCTACGACTATCCTTGCCGGATAAATTTGATGGGGACTCTAAATTCTGCCGTGGCTTCCTTTCTCAATGTTCCCTGCACTTGGAGATGATGTCGGACCAGTTTCCTACTGAAAGGTCTAAGGTGGCTTTCGTAGTCAGCCTTCTGTCTGGAAAAGCTCTGTCATGGGCCACACCGCTCTGGGACCGCAATGACCCCGTCACTGCCTCTATACACTCCTTCTTCTCGGAAATTCGAAGTGTCTTTGAGGAACCTGCCCGAGCCTCTTCTGCTGAGACTGCCCTGTTGAACCTGGTCCAGGGTAATTCTTCCGTTGGCGAGTACGCCGTACAATTCCGTACTCTTGCTTCAGAATTATCCTGGAATAATGAGGCCCTCTGCGCGACCTTTAAAAAAGGCCTATCCAGCAACATTAAAGATGTTCTGGCCGCACGAGAAATCCCTGCTAACCTACATGAACTCATCCATCTTGCCACTCGCATTGACATGCGTTTTTCCGAAAGGCGTCAGGAGCTCCGCCAGGATATGGACTTTGTTCGCACAAGGCGTTTTTTCTCCCCGGCTCCTCTCTCCTCTGGTCCCCTGCAATCCGTTCCTGTGCCTCCCGCCGTGGAGGCTATGCAGGTCGACCGGTCTCGCCTGACACCTCAAGAGAGGACACGACGCCGCATGGAGAATCTCTGCCTGTACTGTGCCAGTACCGAACACTTCCTGAAGGATTGTCCTATCCGTCCTCCCCGCCTGGAAAGACGTACGCTGACTCCGCACAAAGGTGAGACAGTCCTTGATGTCTACTCTGCTTCTCCACGTCTTACTGTGCCTGTGCGGATATCTGCCTCTGCCTTCTCCTTCTCTACTATGGCCTTCTTGGATTCCGGATCTGCAGGAAATTTTATTTTGGCCTCTCTCGTCAACAAGTTCAACATCCCAGTGACCAGTCTCGCCAGACCCCTCTACATCAATTGTGTAAACAATGAAAGATTGGACTGTACCATACGTTTCCGCACGGAGCCCCTTCTAATGTGCATCGGACCTCATCACGAGAAGATTGAATTTTTGGTCCTCCCCAATTGCACTTCCGAAATCCTCCTTGGACTACCCTGGCTTCAACTCCATTCCCCAACCCTGGATTGGTCCACTGGGGAGATCAAGAGTTGGGGGCCCTCTTGTTTCAAGGACTGCCTAAAACCAGTTCCCAGTACCCCTTGCCGTGACTCTGTGGTTCCCCCTGTAACCGGTCTCCCTAAGGCCTATATGGACTTTGCGGATGTTTTTTGCAAAAAACAAGCTGAGACTCTACCTCCTCACAGGCCTTATGATTGTCCTATTGACCTCCTCCCGGGCACTACTCCACCCCGGGGCAGAATCTATCCTCTGTCCGCCCCAGAGACTCTTGCTATGTCGGAGTACATCCAGGAAAATTTAAAAAAAGGCTTTATCCGTAAATCCTCCTCTCCTGCCGGAGCCGGATTTTTCTTTGTGTCCAAAAAAGATGGCTCTCTACGTCCTTGCATTGACTACCGCGGTCTTAATAAAATCACGGTAAAGAACCGCTACCCCCTACCCCTCATCTCTGAACTCTTTGATCGCCTCCAAGGTGCCCACATCTTTACCAAACTGGACTTAAGAGGTGCTTATAATCTCATCCGCATCAGAGAGGGGGATGAATGGAAAACGGCATTTAACACTAGAGATGGACACTTTGAGTATCTGGTCATGCCCTTTGGCCTGTGCAACGCCCCTGCCGTTTTCCAAGACTTTGTTAATGAAATTTTTCGTGATCTCTTATACTCCTGTGTTGTTGTATATCTGGACGATATCCTGATTTTTTCTGCCAATCTAGAAGAACACCGCCAGCATGTCCGTATGGTTCTTCAGAGACTTCGTGACAATCAACTTTATGCCAAGATAGAGAAATGTCTGTTTGAATGCCAATCTCTTCCTTTCCTAGGATACTTGGTCTCTGGCCAGGGACTACAAATGGATCCAGACAAACTCTCTGCCGTCTTAGATTGGCCACGCCCCTCCGGACTCCGTGCTATCCAACGTTTTTTGGGGTTCGCCAATTATTACAGGCAATTTATTCCAAATTTTTCTACCGTTGTGGCCCCTATCGTGGCTTTAACCAAAAAAAATGCCAATCCCAAGTCTTGGCCTCCTCAAGCGGAAGACGCCTTTAAACGGCTCAAGTCTGCCTTTTCTTCGGCTCCCGTGCTCTCCAGACCTGACCCATCTAAACCCTTCCTATTGGAGGTTGATGCCTCCTCTGTAGGAGCTGGAGCGGTCCTTCTACAAAAAAATTCTTCTGGGCATGCTGTTACTTGTGGTTTTTTTTCTAGGACCTTCTCTCCGGCGGAGAGGAACTACTCCATCGGGGATCGAGAGCTTCTAGCCATTAAATTAGCACTTGAGGAATGGAGGCATCTGCTGGAGGGATCAAGATTTCCAGTTATTATTTACACCGATCACAAGAACCTCTCCTATCTCCAGTCTGCCCAACGGCTGAATCCTCGCCAGGCCAGGTGGTCTCTGTTCTTTGCCCGATTTAATTTTGAAATTCACTTTCGGCCTGCCGATAAGAACATTAGGGCCGATGCTCTCTCTCGTTCCTCGGATGCCTCGGAAGTTGAATTCTCTCCGCAACACATCATTCCTCCTGACTGCCTGATTTCCACTTCTCCAGCCTCCATCAGGCAAACTCCTCCAGGAAAGACCTTCGTCTCTCCACGCCAACGCCTCGGAATCCTCAAATGGGGTCACTCCTCCCATCTCGCAGGTCATGCAGGCATCAAGAAATCTGTGCAACTCATCTCTCGCTTCTATTGGTGGCCGACTCTGGAGACGGATGTCGTGGACTTTGTGCGAGCCTGCACTGTCTGTGCCCGGGATAAGACTCCTCGCCAGAAGCCCGCTGGTTTTCTTCATCCTCTGCCTGTCCCCGAACAGCCTTGGTCTCTGATTGGTATGGATTTTATTACAGACCTACCCCCATCCCGTGGCAACACTGTTGTTTGGGTGGTCGTTGATCGATTCTCCAAGATGGCACATTTCATCCCTCTTCCTGGTCTTCCTTCAGCGCCTCAGTTGGCTAAACAATTTTTTGTACACATTTTTCGTCTTCACGGGTTGCCCACACAGATAGTCTCGGATAGAGGCGTCCAATTCGTGTCAAAATTCTGGAGGGCTCTCTGTAAACAACTCAAGATTAAATTAAACTTTTCTTCTGCATATCATCCTCAATCCAATGGACAAGTAGAAAGAATTAACCAGGTCTTGGGTGATTATTTACGACATTTTGTTTCCTCCCGCCAGGATGATTGGGCAGATCTTCTACCATGGGCCGAATTCTCGTATAACTTTAGAGTCTCTGAATCTTCCTCCAAATCCCCATTTTTCGTGGTGTACGGCCGTCACCCTCTTCCCCCCCTCCCTACTCCCTTGCCCTCTGGTTTGCCCGCTGTAGAGGAAGTGACTCGTGATCTTTCCACCATATGGAAAGAGACCCAAGATTCTCTTTTACAGGCTTCATCTCGCATGAAAAAGTTTGCCGATAAGAAAAGAAGAGCTCCCCCCATTTTTGCTCCCGGAGACAAGGTATGGCTCTCCGCTAAATATGTCCGCTTTCGTGTCCCCAGTTACAAACTGGGTCCACGCTATCTTGGTCCTTTCAAAGTCTTGTGCCAAATTAATCCTGTCTCTTACAAACTTCTTCTTCCTCCTTCTCTCCGTATTCCTAATGCCTTTCATGTCTCTCTTCTTAAACCACTCATCATCAACCGTTTCTCTCCCAAATTAGTTTCTCCCACTCCTGTCTCCGGTTCTTCTGACGTCTTCTCAGTGAAAGAGATACTGGCCTCCAAGACGGTCAGAGGAAAAAGGTTCTTTTTGGTGGATTGGGAGGGCTGTGGACCTGAAGAGAGATCCTGGGAACCTGAGGACAACATCCTAGACAAAAGTCTGCTCCTCAGGTTCTCAGGCTCTAAGAAGAGGGGGAGACCCAAGGGGGGGGGTACTGTTACGCCGAGCGCTCCGGGTCCCCGCTCCTCCCCGGAGCGCTCGCTTCTCTCTCGCTACCGCAGCGCTCCGGGCAGCTCCACTGACCCGGTGCGCTGCGATACCGTCTCCAGCCGGGATGCGATTCGCGATGCGGGTAGCGCCCGCTCGCGATGCGCATCCCGGCTCCCGTACCTGACTCGCTCTCCGTCTGTCCTGTCCCGGCGCGCGCGGCCCCGCTCCCTAGGGCGCGCGCGCGCCGGGTCTCTGCGATTTAAAGGGCCACTGCGCCGCTGATTGGCGCAGTGGTTCCAATTAGTGTGTTCACCTGTGCACTCCCTATTTATACCTCACTTCCCCTTCACTCCCTCGCCGGATCTTGTTGCCATTGTGCCAGTGAAAGCGTTTCCTTGTGTGTTCCTAGCCTGTGTTCCAGACCTCCTGCCGTTGCCCCCGACTACGATCCTTGCTGCCTGCCCCGACCTTCTGCTACGTCCGACCTTGCTTCTGTCTACTCCCTTGTACCGCGCCTATCTTCAGCAGTCAGAGAGGTTGAGCCGTTGCTAGTGGATACGACCTGGTCACTACCGCCGCAGCAAGACCATCCCGCTTTGCGGCGGGCTCTGGTGAAAACCAGTAGTGACTTAGAACCGATCCACTAGCACGGTCCACGCCAATCCCTCTCTGGCACAGAGGATCCACTACCTGCCAGCCGGCATCGTGACACTTATCTGTTTGAAAGATAATTCTATTTGTGAATAGTGTTGAGCGCGAATATTCGAAATGCCTATTTTTACAGTGAATATCGTCACTTTGCGATTTCGCAAATATTAGAAATATAGTGATATATATTCGTAATGAGGAACATTTTTTTTTTTGTTTTATGTGAAATTTTTTATGCGAATTTATACAAATAGCGCCACTTGCAGACTGGACACTGATCCCTCCCTTCTTTTAGGTGAGATCTAATTGCGCATGCGCATTATACGAATTTAATTGCGAATTTTCACATGAAAAAAAAAGAGAGAGAACGAACATATCGAATATGCGAATTTTGCGAACATAGGACGAATATTCATCCATATATTCGCGAAATATCGTGAATTCGAAAATGGCCCCTGCCGCTCGTCACTAATTTTGGTTAATGCAGCAGAGATTCCACCTGTGATAATTCTGCATCTTTCTCCGTTTTCCTCTAATATCCGTCCCGTTTCTGACAGTCCCGGTTTGTTCTCTCTTCCAGACCACGGCTGTTTCTCTATCGGACACAATACAGAAGTGGAGAGAATACAGAGAGCAGTGTATGAAGACTTTACACCACACCCCGACCACCCTGACCGGTGAGTACAGGACCTGTGCCGGAATAAGAGGATCACATGATAGTGCCCAAACACTGTAATACAACAAGACAATACCGTATCATCTCCACAACCAAACCTCACCATGTATCCTCCAGACATAAAAGCATTTGGGAATTCATCATTGAGTCTCTTTGTAGGACTTTAGGAATTTAGGATCAAATGACTGTATATAGGCAAAAATAGTAATAATATTTATAGGCAGTATAATAGTATTATTAACATATATATAATTACTATAATACTGCTCCTATATACAAGAATATAACTACTATAATACTGCTCTTACATACAAGACTATAACTACTATAATACTGCTCCTATATATACAAGAATATAACTACTATAATACTGCTCCTATATACAAGAATATAACTACTATAATACTGCTCCTATATATAAGAATATAACTAATATAATACTGCCTCCTATATACAAGAATATAACTACTATAATACTGCTCCTATATACAAGAATATATCTACTATAATACTGCCTCCTATATACAAGAATATAACTACTATAATACTGCTCCTATATATAAGAATATAACTAATATAATACTGCCTCCTATATACAAGAATATAACTACTATAATACTGCTCTATATATACAAGAATATAACCACTATAATACTGCTCCTATATACAAGAATATAACCACTATAATACTGCTCCTATATGCAAGAATATATCTACTATAATACTGCCCCCTATATAAAAGAATATATCTACTATAATACTGCCCCTATATACAAGAATATAACTACTATAATACTGCTCCTATATACAAGAATATAACTACTATAATACTGCTCCTATATACAAGAATATAACTACTATAATACTGCTCCTATATACAAGAATATAACCACTATAATACTGCTCCTATATACAAGAATATAACCACTATAATACTGCTCCCATGTACAAAAATATAACTATTATAATACTGCTCCTATATACAAGAATATAACCACTATAATACTGCTCCTATATACAAGAATATAACTACTATAATACTGCTCCAATATACAAGAATATAACTACTATAATACTGCTCCTATATACAAGAATATAACTACTATAATACTGCCTCCTATATACAAGAATATAACTACTATAATACTGCTCCTATATATAGGAATATAACTACTATAATACTGCTCCTATATACAAGAATATAACTAATATAATACTGCCTCATATATACAAGAATATAACTACTATAATACTGCTCCTATATACAGGAATATAACTACTATAATACTGCTCCTATATACAAGAATATAACTACTATAATACTGCTCCTATACACAAGAATATAACTACTATAATACGGCCTCCTATATACAAGAATATAACTACTATAATACTGCTCCTATATACAAGAATATAACTACTATAATACTGCTCCTATATACAAGAATATAACTACTATAATACTGCATCCTATATACAAGAATATAACTACTATAATACTGCTCCTATATACAAGAATATAACTACTATGATACTGCTCTTATATACAAGAATATAACTACTATAATACTGCTCCTATATACAAGAATATAACTACTATAATACTGCTCCTATATACAAGAATATAACTACTATAATACTGCTCCTATATACAAGAATATAACTACTATAATACTGCTCCTATATACAAGAATATAACTACTATAATACTGCTCCTATATACAAGAATATAATTACTATAATACTGCCTCCTATATACAAGAATATAACTACAATAATACTGCCTCCTATATACAAGAATATAACTACTATAATACTGCTCCTATATACAAGAATATACCTACTATAATACTGCCTCCTATATACAAGAATATCACTACTATAATACTGCTCCTATATACAAGAATATAACTACTATAATACTGCTCCTATATACAAGAATATAACTTCTATAATACTGCTCCCTATATACAAGAATATAACTACTATAATACTGCCTCCTATATACTAGAATATAACTACTATAATACTGCTCCTATATACAAGAATATAACTACTATAATACTGCCTCCTATATACAAGAATACAACTACTATAATACTGCCTCCTAGCTGTGAGGTTGTGTGTCTGTGGTTCTCCTCATGTCTGGAGCAAGCCCAGGGCGGGGCCACCCTGGGCGGGGAAGCTCCCCAAGCAAGGCCCAGGCTTCTCGGCCTACACTGGATGAAAACTCCAATGCTCTTTCTGATATGGAGGTAAATCCTAAAGTGGATTTTCCACAAAGAAGTCCTCAGCATGGAAGCACTGCAAGTGCAAAGAAAGAAAGTAAAGACATGGATGTGAGTAAAGTAAAGAAAGAAGCAGCAAGTGTATGTGAGTGTGATATTATACAGTCGGCCGGCCAAGGCTCTCAGCTTGGTGAACAACCAAGAGACTCCAAGAAAGAAACCTCTGTAAGAGACCCAGAGTCTGCTATTCCAGGCCATGATGGTGCACAGGAGCTGGGGCAGAGTGGATCATATGCAGCAGGTGTGCAGCTCCACTCTCCAGCACAGAGACACAGGAGGACATCACTGGAGAGACAAACACTGCAAGAGAACCTTCAGAAACAAGATGTGGTCTCCAGCATGACCCGCTCAGGCCGCACCAGATCCCAGGCCAGAGACCTTGATACAGCTGCTCATGGGTCTGATACATTCAAGGAGCCTCAGAGACTGCCCAAACCCCACCAGCAGGGCAAAGAGACCGCCCGGGCACCAGAGCTACAGCTGGCGGAGGAGATCCCTGCTCTGGTGAGGAGGATGGAGGAGCTCAAGCACCTGAAGGGTATGCTGCACATGCAGATAGACTCAGTGTATATGCTAAAGGCTGCAAATCCCCAGTATAAGACTCTACATGATAAGAGACTGTACACACTCAGCATTGAGCTCGCAGATATTGTAAAGGAGATGGACTGTATACTGGTAAAGATGGGGCCACTGGCAGAGACGTATAAGAACCAGGAACGATTCTCCAACTACAGGCTGAACTTTGAAGCAGACTCCAAACCTGATATAGAACCGGACATCACCCCGGAGGAGCCCCAGCAAGGGACAAGACCCCTCATACAGCCGGCACGGTTCTCTTTCCAGGATGGGGACATATGCAAGTATGGCGAGGAACAACAGCCACAGGAACCTGCAGCTGGGCCTGAGCAGGAGCAGAGACCAACAGAGGCACCACAAGTCCCAGAAGTCCCAGTACATCAGCAGGACATTGGACTTTTACCAGTGTATGAAGGTGATGGGGTGATGGAGCAGAGCACTAATGTTGGGGCACGGACTGGGGGTGTGGATTGTGATAATGTTGGGGCACGGACTGGGGGTGCGGACTGTGATGTTCCTGAGGGGTCGGTGGCTGGAGGGGGTGCACAATCTGTGTGGGGTGTTGTGTCTGATGATGATATAGAGGTGGATGGGACAGGTGTTATTGTACAAAATACTGTGCAGGATTTCCCCCCTTTACCCACAAGCACAGCAAATGTGGCAGGGCCCCCTAGAGTAGACCCCAACCCTGTAAGACAGGACGCAGGTACCCGCCAGGTTCCTCCTAGAAATGCCTGGAGCCGTGGTGCTCCATCCTTCACCTCCAGCGCCAATTACACTGGCCAGGCATTTAAAAGGAGGAATGTTGTGCGATTCCGGCACAGAGGTGCCAAGGAGGACCTTCCGGATAGGAGGTTTGTGGTGAGGGAGCTCCTGTGCCACCAGATGGGGTTTGTGCCAGCGGACATCTTGGCAGTAATAAACCTTCCAGATAGACAGGGCTATGATGTCAGCTTTAAGCTCATGTCTAATCTGGATAGGTTCTGGTCCAACTTCCCCAGATTCAGAGACAAGGATGGATGGAGTAAATTCAGTTTTATTCCCATATCCAAGCCAGATACCGTCATCATAAACATCATCTTCTGGAATGAAGCTGTTCCTCCCCAGGACATTGTGGTGTGGCTCCGCAGACATTGTGACCTGGTGTCTGATCTCACCAAGAACAGAGATGATGACGATATCTGGACTGGAGGGTGGAAGGTCCTGGTGAAGCTGCGCCAACATGGGAACATCACACAACATCTGCCCAACTCCTTCTTCATTGGGAGGGAAAAGGGCGTTTGTTTCTACCCTGGTCAGCCCAGAAAGTGCTTTAAATGTGGTAAACCTGGCCATCTGGCAAATACATGTACAGTGGTAAAATGTAATCTATGTGGGGAAACTGGTCACCTAAGTGCTGACTGTCACAACATCAGGTGCAATCTCTGTGGTGAGATCGGTCACCCTCACCGGGACTGTCCCAATGCCTGGCACAACATCTGCCGGGAGCTTCCTGATGAGGACCTTGTGGCGGGGGCAGAGGCTGTAGAGGAGGAGATTTTGATATCTGGGTCTATATTAACAAGACAGGAGGTCCAGCCAGACTTGGGTAACACCGCACCAACACCTCAGCAGTTAGAAAACACACAAGGTGGAATGGAGGTTGTCCCACAGGACCAGCAGCAACCGGGGGTATCCTCTTCTGTATCCCCATCTGCATCTGAGGAAAGTAAGGCCCAGAAAATTAAAAGAAGGAAAAAAGACACCTCATCCCGCAGGCCAGAGAGAGAGTATACCACCAGTCAGAAAAAGGTCAACAATGGGGCAGGAGTAATGGTCGTGTCCAACAGATACGAGGTTCTGTCAGAGTTTGACGGTGATTTAGACACAGAGTTAAAAAGAATAGAGGACGAATGTGATGATGACACAAGGGACCAACCCCCAATAAAAAGAAAACCCCAGACTGTAAAAGCTAATGCAGAGTCAGACATGGAGACAGGTGGTGGACAGCGGGACTCAGATTCTGACTTGTGATGATGGGCGTCAGGTCTCTGCTCTTCTTGTACTATCTTATCATGGCTGGGTTTACTTTAAAACTTGCTTCAAGTAATGTGAACAGTATTAAAGTGAAGAGGACACGGCACATAGTTTATGACCATCTTAGATATCTGGACAGAGATGTCATCTTCTTACAGGAGACACGCCTGACTACACTGGGGCACCTACGTGAGGCTGAGAGGGAATGGACGTCTGGTCCCTCTTTCTGGTCACTGGCTGTGGAGCCTTATGCCGGGGTGGCCATATTGTTTACCACCAGGGATGTGACAATACATAGGATGACAGAGGTCATCATGGGAAGGTGTCTGATCCTTGAGGTCACTATACATGGTAGAAGGCTCCGGCTCATAAATATCTATGGCCCGCAGACAGTGACAGAAAGGGTCCAGTTGTTTAATGATGTCAAGCCATATCTGTTTACAGCTGTCCCTGTTATAATGGCCGGGGATTTCAATGTCACTAGGACTTCAGGTGACAGGTCCTCAGGTAGAGCGGTGGCCAGGGACTCAAAAGTCCTTAATAACATGATCTTGCAGTCCGGGTTAAGTGATGTCTTTACACGGGGCGGTAGAAAGCCAAAATTTACATACACATGTTCTGACAGGAGCAGTAGGATTGACATGGCGTTTGTGAGTCCTGCAGAAATGGTTAGTGAGATGTGTGAGAAAGTTGTCCCATATTCAGATCATATGGCCTTGGTTTTCTGTTTAGGAGCCACTAAGCGCCCAGATATTGGTAGGGGGCTATGGAAGCTCAACTCTAGTATGTTGGAGGATGACTATGTTCAGACATGTGTTCATTCCTTCATGCAGAGTCAGCTAGAGCGGGTGGACTTCTATGATGATATGGCCGCCTGGTGGGAGGATGTCAAGGATGAGATCAGAACCCTCTTAAAGAGACTGTCCTTTAAAAAGGGGAGGAGTAAGTATGGCCAGTATCTCAAGCTGCGCAAAGAATTGGAGTCACTATATTCGGCGGGTGGGGACCAACAAAGGATAGACCAGCTGAAATCTGAGATAAGGCAGTATCAGTACAGCAGGTATACCTCCCTGGTTCTTGAAAGGGATTATGGGTCCTTAGGGTCTCCTGATCCCTTTGAGAATTGCCGGGAGCGGGTGGCAAATAAATCTGTCACCGGTCTCACTGACTCCCAGGGTGTTTTGCAGGAATCTCGGGAGGGTATCCTGGGGGTGGTGAGATCGTACTATGCTGACTTGTTTCAGAGGAAGGTTTTGGATAGAGACAAGATGACCCAATTCTTGGAGACAACTCCGCTCCCTGATACTAATGATTTGGACTTTTCTCCTTTGACAGCAGAATTGACGGTGGCAGAGGTCAAAGAGGCCATTGATAAGTTACATCTGAAGAAGGCACCAGGTCCGGATGGGATAACAGCAGAATTCTATAAGACATTCAGAGACCTCTTGGCCCCAATCCTCGTGGATGTTTACACAAATTGTCTAGAAAGTCACCTGATGCCTCCATCCATGAGAGTGTCCTCGCTGATTCTGCTGTCTAAAGGTAAAGAGCCGAGTGACATCAAGAACTGGAGGCCAATTGCCCTCTTGAATGTCGACAGGAAGATTCTGGCAAAAATCCTGTTTTCTAGGTTAGTTTGTCTGTCCCCGGCACTGTTGGCAGGCTGTCAGTATGGCACAGTAAAAGGGCGGAACATCTCTGGGGCAGTGATCTCCATAAGGGAGATGTTTGAGAGATGTAAAGCCCTGAGGTGTGGGAGATATGTTGTCAGTCTTGACCAGGCTAAAGCCTTTGACAGAGTAGATCACGAGTATCTATGGGCCACTTTGTCAAAGTACGGTATTCCGGGACAATTCATCGATTGGCTGAAGACTTTGTATTGTGAGGCCGAGAGCTTTCCTCTGATCAATGGTTGGCAGGGTGACACCTTCAGGGTTGAGGCGGGGGTGAGACAAGGTTGCCCACTGAGTCCGCTGCTGTATGTATTTGCCTTAGATCCGTTTCTGAGGTCACTGCAGGAGTGTGGTTTTCAGGGGGTGCCGGTCCCCCACTCCCTGCCCCTGAGTGTTGTTGCCTATGCGGATGATGTGACTGTAGTGATATCTGAGCCTCGTGAGGTGGAGATGTTGTCTATGGCCATCAGAAGTTACTCGGAGGCCTCAGGGTCTCTGGTCAACTTTGAGAAGAGTCAAGCTCTCTGGATATCTGATTCTGATCCAGACTTTGATCTGCCCCAATTTGTGAGAGCCTCCTCCTATATTAAAATCCTAGGGGTCAAATTTGGGAGGGACGATAATGCCAAACTAAATTGGGAAGAGAAGTTGGAAGCCGGAAATGCAAAGGTTCAGCGATGGAAGAACTGGAGGCTGACCTATAGAGAAAGGGTTACAATGTTGAAGACTTACCTGGTCCCCGTCTTCTTGTATGTCTCTGTCGTTTTTCCTTTGCCAGAATGTTTCTCCGCTCGGCTCTTTAGCCTGTTCTTCCAGATGTTTTGGGGGAACAGGTTGAACCCAATAAAAAGAGGGATCACCTACCTGCAGAGGAGAGAGGGTGGGTTGGATATGCTGAATCCAAGGGTGTTCTTTGACTCCATGTTTCTAAAAGTTAATTTTGGTTGCATGGACTCAAACAACAGCTCCCTGTGGGCGAATAGTATCAGGGACTGGATATTGCCTTTTGCAGAGTCTTGGGTGCGAGGCGGCAGTCTCAAGAGGGGGAGATGGACGCGTGACTACCTCCCCCCGTACCTGGAATACGGGCTCAGATGTCTGAAGAGATGGCGCATTGAGAAGTCCTATATAGAGTGTAAGACCCGTAAGGACCTGTATGTCATGGTGTGTAGGACGTTCTTCTATTTACAGCCAGCTCTGAAGGACTGTACATCCGCCATCTTACAGGACAGTCTGAGACTCCTGAATAGTGTTAGGCTCCCGAAAAAATTTCATGACATCGCCTGGCTGTCACTACACGGGAAACTATTTGTCAGGGGGAATTTAAGATATCTGAGTCTGTCAGATCGCAAGTGTCCCTTGGGGTGTCAGGAGGAGGAGACCATGACACATTTTATATCGGAGTGTTGGGGAGGGCGACACATATGGCAGGCGATATCCAGGAAGCTTAAGATCCTGAGACTACAGACCCTAAAATACCCTGAAATTATATATGGTGTAACATCTAGTGTGAGGGACATTGACCGGGAGACGTTATATCTGATCATCACCGTCATAAAATACTATCACTGGCACACCAGAACCCGCGTGTCCATGTACAGTGAACCCTTCCATGATAGGAGAGCAGTGGACCTGATCATGTCAGAACTGAGGTGGATCAAATGTTTGGAGGTCAGGAAGGATGGGAAAAATCGTTCATTATGGAGGAATGTACATATAGAATAATATTCACCTTCATGATGTTTTTGTGTTGTTATTTATTTATTTTCTCTTTAATGCAAGTGTATGATATATAATACGTGATTATTGTTTTCATTTAGTTTTTGTGGTCGAATGTACTGTAATATTTCTGTTTTTTTTTTTACTAATAAAAATTGCCTCCTATATACAAGAATTTAACTACTATAATACTGCTCCTATATACAAGAATATAACTACTATAATACTGCTCCTATATACAAGAATATAACTACTATAATACTGCTCCCTATATACAAGAATATAACTACTATAATACTGCCTCCTATATACAAGAATATAACTTCTATAATACTGCTCCCTATATACAAGAATATAACTACTATAATACTGCCTCCTATATACAAGAATATAACTACTATAATACTGCTCCTATATACAAGAATATAACTTCTATAATACTGCTCCCTATATACAAGAATATAACTACTATAATACTGTCTCCTATATACAAGAATATAACTTCTATAATACTGCTCCCTATATACAAGAAAATAACTACTATAATACTGCCTCCTATATACAAGAATATAACTACTATAATACTGCTCCTATATACAAGAATATAACTACTATAATACTGCTCCTATATACAAGAATATAACTACTATAATACTGCTCCTATATACAAGAATATCACTACTATAATACTGCTCCTATATACAAGAATATAACTACTATAATACTGCTCCTATATACAAGAATATAACTACTATAATACTGCTCCTATATACAAGAATATAACTACTATAATACTGCTCCTATATACAAGAATATACCTACTATAATACTGCCTCCTATATACAAGAATATCACTACTATAATACTGCTCCTATATACAAGAATATAACTACTATAATACTGCTCCTATATACAAGAATATAACTTCTATAATACTGCTCCCTATATACAAGAATATAACTACTATAATACTGCCTCCTATATACAAGAATATAACTACTATAATACTGCTCCTATATACAAGAATATAACTACTATAATACTGCTTCCTATAAACAAGAATATAACTACTATAATACTGCTCCTATATACAAGAATATAACTACTATAATACTGATCCTATATGCAAGAATATAACTTCTATAATACTGCTCCCTATATACAAGAATATAACTACTATAATACTGCCTCCTATATACAAGAATATAACTACTATAATACTGCTCCTATATACAAGAATATAACTACTATAATACTGCTCCTATATACAAGAATATAACTACTATAATACTGCTCCTATATACAAGAATATAACTACTATAATACTGCTCCTATGTACAAGAATATACCTACTATAATACTGCTCCTATATACAAGAATATAACTACTATAATACTGCTCCTATATACAAGAATATAACTTCTATAATACTGCTCCCTATATACAAGAATATAACTACTATAATACTGCCTCCTATATACAAGAATATAACTACTATAATACTGCTCCTATATACAAGAATATAACTTCTATAATACTGCCTCCTATATACAAGAATATAACTACTATAATACTGCCCCTATATACAAGAATATAACTACTACAATACTGCTCCTATATACAAGAATATAACTACTATAATACTGCTCCTATATACAAGAATATAACTACTATAATACTGCTCCTATATACAAGAATATAACTACTATAATACTGCTCCTATATACAAGAATATAACTTCTATAATACTGCCTCCTATATACAAGAATATAACTACTATAATACTGCCCCTATATACAAGAATATAACTACTACAATACTGCTCCTATATACAAGAATATAACTACTATAATACTGCTCCTATATACAAGAATATAACTACTATAATACTGCTCCTATATACAAGAATATAACTACTATAATACTGCTCCTATATACAAGAATATAACTACTACAATACTGCTCCTATATACAAGAATATAACTACTATAATACTGCTCCTATATACAAGAATATAACTACTATAATACTGCCTCCTATATACAAGAATATAACTACTATAATACTGCCCCTATATACAAGAATATAACTACTACAATACTGCTCCTATATACAAGAATATAACTACTATAATACTGCTCCTATATACAAGAATATAACTACTATAATACTGCTCCTATATACAAGAATATAACTACTACAATACTGCTCCTATATACAAGAATATAACTACTATAATACTGCTCCTATATACAAGAATATAACTACTATAATACTGCCTCCTATATACAAGAATATAACTACTATAATACTGCTCCTATATACAAGAATATAACTACTATAATACTGCTCCTATATACAAGAATATAACTACTATAATACTGCTCCTATATACAAGAATATAACTACTATAATACTGCTCCCTATATACAAGAATATAACTACTATAATACTGCTCCTATATACAAGAATATAACTACTATAATACTGCTCCTATGTACAAGAATATAACTACTATAATACTGCCCCTATATACAAGAATATAACTACTATAATACTGCTCCTATATACAAGAATATAACTACTATAATACTGCTCCTATATACAAGAATATAACCACTATAATACTATCTCCTATATACAAGAATATAACTACTATAATACTGCTCCTATATACAAGAATATAACTACTATAATACTGCTCCTATATACAAGAATATAACTACTATAATACTGCTCCTATATACAAGAATATAACTACTATAATACTGCCTCCTATATACAAGAATATAACTACTATAATACTGCTCCTATATACAAGAATATAACTACTATAATACTGCCTCCTATATACAAGAATATAACTACTATAATACTGCCTCCTATATACAAGAATATAACTACTATAATACTGCCTCCTATATACAAGAATATATCTACTATAATACTGCTCCTATATACAAGAATATAACTACTATAATACTGCTCCTATATACAAGAATATAACTACTATAATACTGCCTCCTATATACAAGAATATAACTACTATAATACTGCCTCCTATATACAAGAATATAACTACTATAATACTGCTCCTATATACAAGAATATAACTACTATAATACTGCTCCTATATACAAGAATATAACTACTATAATACTGCTCCTATATACAAGAATATCACTACTATAATACTGCTCCTATATACAAGAATATAACTACTATAATACTGCTCCTATATACAAGAATATAACTACTATAATACTGCTCCTATATACAAGAATATAACTACTATAATACTGCTCCTATATACAAGAATATACCTACTATAATACTGCCTCCTATATACAAGAATATCACTACTATAATACTGCTCCTATATACAAGAATATAACTACTATAATACTGCTCCTATATACAAGAATATAACTTCTATAATACTGCTCCCTATATACAAGAATATAACTACTATAATACTGCCTCCTATATACAAGAATATAACTACTATAATACTGCTCCTATATACAAGAATATAACTACTATAATACTGCTTCCTATAAACAAGAATATAACTACTATAATACTGCTCCTATATACAAGAATATAACTACTATAATACTGATCCTATATGCAAGAATATAACTTCTATAATACTGCTCCCTATATACAAGAATATAACTACTATAATACTGCCTCCTATATACAAGAATATAACTACTATAATACTGCTCCTATATACAAGAATATAACTACTATAATACTGCTCCTATATACAAGAATATAACTACTATAATACTGCTCCTATATACAAGAATATAACTACTATAATACTGCTCCTATGTACAAGAATATACCTACTATAATACTGCTCCTATATACAAGAATATAACTACTATAATACTGCTCCTATATACAAGAATATAACTTCTATAATACTGCTCCCTATATACAAGAATATAACTACTATAATACTGCTCCTATATACAAGAATATAACTACTATAATATTGCTCCTATATACAAGAATATAACTACTATAATACTGCTCCTATATACAAGAATATAACTACTATAATACTGATCCTATATACAAGAATATAACTACTATAATACTGCTCCTATATACAAGAATATAACTACTATAATACTGCTCCTATATACAAGAATATAACTACTATAATACTGCTCCTATATACAAGAATATAACTACTATAATACTGCTCCTATATACAAGAATATAACTACTATAATACTGCTCCTATATACAAGAATATAACTTCTATAATACTGCCTCCTATATACAAGAATATAACTACTATAATACTGCCCCTATATACAAGAATATAACTACTATAATACTGCTCCTATATACAAGAATATAACTACTATAATACTGCTCCTATGTACAAGAATATAACTACTATAATACTGCTCCTATATACAAGAATATACCTACTATAATACTGCTCCTATATACAAGAATATAACTACTATAATACTGCTCCTATATACAAGAATATAACTACTATAATACTGCTCCTATATACAAGAATATAACTACTATAATACTGCTCCTATATACAAGAATATAACTTCTATAATACTGCTCCCTATATACAAGAATATAACTACTATAATACTGCCTCCTAGCTGTGAGGTTGTGTGTCTGTGGTTCTCCTCATGTCTGGAGCAAGCCCAGGGCGGGGCCACCCTGGGCGGGGAAGCTCCCCAAGCAAGGCCCAGGCTTCTCGGCCTACACTGGATGAAAACTCCAATGCTCTTTCTGATATGGAGGTAAATCCTAAAGTGGATTTTCCACAAAGAAGTCCTCAGCATGGAAGCACTGCAAGTGCAAAGAAAGAAAGTAAAGACATGGATGTGAGTAAAGTAAAGAAAGAAGCAGCAAGTGTATGTGAGTGTGATATTATACAGTCGGCCGGCCAAGGCTCTCAGCTTGGTGAACAACCAAGAGACTCCAAGAAAGAAACCTCTGTAAGAGACCCAGAGTCTGCTATTCCAGGCCATGATGGTGCACAGGAGCTGGGGCAGAGTGGATCATATGCAGCAGGTGTGCAGCTCCACTCTCCAGCACAGAGACACAGGAGGACATCACTGGAGAGACAAACACTGCAAGAGAACCTGCAGAAACAAGATGTGGTCTCCAGCATGACCCGCTCAGGCCGCACCAGATCCCAGGCCAGAGACCTTGATACAGCTGCTCATGGGTCTGATACATTCAAGGAGCCTCAGAGACTGCCCAAACCCCACCAGCAGGGCAAAGAGACCGCCCGGGCACCAGAGCTACAGCTGGCGGAGGAGATCCCTGCTCTGGTGAGGAGGATGGAGGAGCTCAAGCACCTGAAGGGTATGCTGCACATGCAGATTGACTCAGTGTATATGCTAAAGGCTGCAAATCCCCAGTATAAGACTCTACATGATAAGAGACTGTACACACTCAGCATTGAGCTCGCAGATATTGTAAAGGAGATGGACTGTATACTGGTAAAGATGGGGCCACTGGCAGAGACGTATAAGAACCAGGAACGATTCTCCAACTACAGGCTGAACTTTGAAGCAGACTCCAAACCTGATATAGAACCGGACATCACCCCGGAGGAGCCCCAGCAAGGGACAAGACCCCTCATACAGCCGGCACGGTTCTCTTTCCAGGATGGGGACATATGCAAGTATGGCGAGGAACAACAGCCACAGGAACCTGCAGCTGGGCCTGAGCAGGAGCAGAGACCAACAGAGGCACCACAAGTCCCAGAAGTCCCAGTACATCAGCAGGACATTGGACTTTTACCAGTGTATGAAGGTGATGGGGTGATGGAGCAGAGCACTAATGTTGGGGCACGGACTGGGGGTGTGGATTGTGATAATGTTGGGGCACGGACTGGGGGTGCGGACTGTGATGTTCCTGAGGGGTCGGTGGCTGGAGGGGGTGCACAATCTGTGTGGGGTGTTGTGTCTGATGATGATATAGAGGTGGATGGGACAGGTGTTATTGTACAAAATACTGTGCAGGATTTCCCCCCTTTACCCACAAGCACAGCAAATGTGGCAGGGCCCCCTAGAGTAGACCCCAACCCTGTAAGACAGGACGCAGGTACCCGCCAGGTTCCTCCTAGAAATGCCTGGAGCCGTGGTGCTCCATCCTTCACCTCCAGCGCCAATTACACTGGCCAGGCATTTAAAAGGAGGAATGTTGTGCGATTCCGGCACAGAGGTGCCAAGGAGGACCTTCCGGATAGGAGGTTTGTGGTGAGGGAGCTCCTGTGCCACCAGATGGGGTTTGTGCCAGCGGACATCTTGGCAGTAATAAACCTTCCAGATAGACAGGGCTATGATGTCAGCTTTAAGCTCATGTCTAATCTGGATAGGTTCTGGTCCAACTTCCCCAGATTCAGAGACAAGGATGGATGGAGTAAATTCAGTTTTATTCCCATATCCAAGCCAGATACCGTCATCATAAACATCATCTTCTGGAATGAAGCTGTTCCTCCCCAGGACATTGTGGTGTGGCTCCGCAGACATTGTGACCTGGTGTCTGATCTCACCAAGAACAGAGATGATGACGGTATCTGGACTGGAGGGTGGAAGGTCCTGGTGAAGCTGCGCCAACATGGGAACATCACACAACATCTGCCCAACTCCTTCTTCATTGGGAGGGAAAAGGGCGTTTGTTTCTACCCTGGTCAGCCCAGAAAGTGCTTTAAATGTGGTAAACCTGGCCATCTGGCAAATACATGTACAGTGGTAAAATGTAATCTATGTGGGGAAACTGGTCACCTAAGTGCTGACTGCCAGAACATCAGGTGCAATCTCTGTGGTGAGATCGGTCACCCTCACCGGGACTGTCCCAATGCCTGGCACAACATCTGCCGGGAGCTTCCTGATGAGGACCTTGTGGCGGGGGCAGAGGCTGTAGAGGAGGAGATTTTGATATCTGGGTCTATATTAACAAGACAGGAGGTCCAGCCAGACTTGGGTAACACCGCACCAACACCTCAGCAGTTAGAAAACACACAAGGTGGAATGGAGGTTGTCCCACAGGACCAGCAGCAACCGGGGGTATCCTCTTCTGTATCCCCATCTGCATCTGAGGAAAGTAAGGCCCAGAAAATTAAAAGAAGGAAAAAAGACACCTCATCCCGCAGGCCAGAGAGAGAGTATACCACCAGTCAGAAAAAGGTCAACAATGGGGCAGGAGTAATGGTCGTGTCCAACAGATACGAGGTTCTGTCAGAGTTTGACGGTGATTTAGACACAGAGTTAAAAAGAATAGAGGACGAATGTGATGATGACACAAGGGACCAACCCCCAATAAAAAGAAAACCCCAGACTGTAAAAGCTAATGCAGAGTCAGACATGGAGACAGGTGGTGGACAGCGGGACTCAGATTCTGACTTGTGATGATGGGCGTCAGGTCTCTGCTCTTCTTGTACTATCTTATCATGGCTGGGTTTACTTTAAAACTTGCTTCAAGTAATGTGAACAGTATTAAAGTGAAGAGGACACGGCACATAGTTTATGACCATCTTAGATATCTGGACAGAGATGTCATCTTCTTACAGGAGACACGCCTGACTACACTGGGGCACCTACGTGAGGCTGAGAGGGAATGGACGTCTGGTCCCTCTTTCTGGTCACTGGCTGTGGAGCCTTATGCCGGGGTGGCCATATTGTTTACCACCAGGGATGTGACAATACATAGGATGACAGAGGTCATCATGGGAAGGTGTCTGATCCTTGAGGTCACTATACATGGTAGAAGGCTCCGGCTCATAAATATCTATGGCCCGCAGACAGTGACAGAAAGGGTCCAGTTGTTTAATGATGTCAAGCCATATCTGTTTACAGCTGTCCCTGTTATAATGGCCGGGGATTTCAATGTCACTAGGACTTCAGGTGACAGGTCCTCAGGTAGAGCGGTGGCCAGGGACTCAAAAGTCCTTAATAACATGATCTTGCAGTCCGGGTTAAGTGATGTCTTTACACGGGGCGGTAGAAAGCCAAAATTTACATACACATGTTCTGACAGGAGCAGTAGGATTGACATGGCGTTTGTGAGTCCTGCAGAAATGGTTAGTGAGATGTGTGAGAAAGTTGTCCCATATTCAGATCATATGGCCTTGGTTTTCTGTTTAGGAGCCACTAAGCGCCCAGATATTGGTAGGGGGCTATGGAAGCTCAACTCTAGTATGTTGGAGGATGACTATGTTCAGACATGTGTTCATTCCTTCATGCAGAGTCAGCTAGAGCGGGTGGACTTCTATGATGATATGGCCGCCTGGTGGGAGGATGTCAAGGATGAGATCAGAACCCTCTTAAAGAGACTGTCCTTTAAAAAGGGGAGGAGTAAGTATGGCCAGTATCTCAAGCTGCGCAAAGAATTGGAGTCACTATATTCGGCGGGTGGGGACCAACAAAGGATAGACCAGCTGAAATCTGAGATAAGGCAGTATCAGTACAGCAGGTATACCTCCCTGGTTCTTGAAAGGGATTATGGGTCCTTAGGGTCTCCTGATCCCTTTGAGAATTGCCGGGAGCGGGTGGCAAATAAATCTGTCACCGGTCTCACTGACTCCCAGGGTGTTTTGCAGGAATCTCGGGAGGGTATCCTGGGGGTGGTGAGATCGTACTATGCTGACTTGTTTCAGAGGAAGGTTTTGGATAGAGACAAGATGACCCAATTCTTGGAGACAACTCCGCTCCCTGATACTAATGATTTGGACTTTTCTCCTTTGACAGCAGAATTGACGGTGGCAGAGGTCAAAGAGGCCATTGATAAGTTACATCTGAAGAAGGCACCAGGTCCGGATGGGATAACAGCAGAATTCTATAAGACATTCAGAGACCTCTTGGCCCCAATCCTCGTGGATGTTTACACAAATTGTCTAGAAAGTCACCTGATGCCTCCATCCATGAGAGTGTCCTCGCTGATTCTGCTGTCTAAAGGTAAAGAGCCGAGTGACATCAAGAACTGGAGGCCAATTGCCCTCTTGAATGTCGACAGGAAGATTCTGGCAAAAATCCTGTTTTCTAGGTTAGTTTGTCTGTCCCCGGCACTGTTGGCAGGCTGTCAGTATGGCACAGTAAAAGGGCGGAACATCTCTGGGGCAGTGATCTCCATAAGGGAGATGTTTGAGAGATGTAAAGCCCTGAGGTGTGGGAGATATGTTGTCAGTCTTGACCAGGCTAAAGCCTTTGACAGAGTAGATCACGAGTATCTATGGGCCACTTTGTCAAAGTACGGTATTCCGGGACAATTCATCGATTGGCTGAAGACTTTGTATTGTGAGGCCGAGAGCTTTCCTCTGATCAATGGTTGGCAGGGTGACACCTTCAGGGTTGAGGCGGGGGTGAGACAAGGTTGCCCACTGAGTCCGCTGCTGTATGTATTTGCCTTAGATCCGTTTCTGAGGTCACTGCAGGAGTGTGGTTTTCAGGGGGTGCCGGTCCCCCACTCCCTGCCCCTGAGTGTTGTTGCCTATGCGGATGATGTGACTGTAGTGATATCTGAGCCTCGTGAGGTGGAGATGTTGTCTATGGCCATCAGAAGTTACTCGGAGGCC
Source organism: Hyla sarda (assembly GCF_029499605.1). NCBI lineage: Eukaryota > Metazoa > Chordata > Amphibia > Anura > Hylidae > Hyla > Hyla sarda. Next base: position 443,562,932 of record NC_079191.1, on the reverse strand, counting down.
TCAGGGTCTCTGGTCAACTTTGAGAAGAGTCAAGCTCTCTGGATATCTGATTCTGATCCAGACTTTGATCTGCCCCAATTTGTGAGAGCCTCCTCCTATATTAAAATCCTAGGGGTCAAATTTGGGAGGGACGATAATGCCAAACTAAATTGGGAAGAGAAGTTGGAAGCCGGAAATGCAAAGGTTCAGCGATGGAAGAACTGGAGGCTGACCTATAGAGAAAGGGTTACAATGTTGAAGACTTACCTGGTCCCCGTCTTCTTGTATGTCTCTGTCGTTTTTCCTTTGCCAGAATGTTTCTCCGCTCGGCTCTTTAGCCTGTTCTTCCAGATGTTTTGGGGGAACAGGTTGAACCCAATAAAAAGAGGGATCACCTACCTACAGAGGAGAGAGGGTGGGTTGGATATGCTGAATCCAAGGGTGTTCTTTGACTCCATGTTTCTAAAAGTTAATTTTGGTTGCATGGACTCAAACAACAGCTCCCTGTGGGCGAATAGTATCAGGGACTGGATATTGCCTTTTGCAGAGTCTTGGGTGCGAGGCGGCAGTCTCAAGAGGGGGAGATGGACGCGTGACTACCTCCCCCCGTACCTGGAATACGGGCTCAGATGTCTGAAGAGATGGCGCATTGAGAAGTCCTATATAGAGTGTAAGACCCGTAAGGACCTGTATGTCATGGTGTGTAGGACGTTCTTCTATTTACAGCCAGCTCTGAAGGACTGTACATCCGCCATCTTACAGGACAGTCTGAGACTCCTGAATAGTGTTAGGCTCCCGAAAAAATTTCATGACATCGCCTGGCTGTCCTTACACGGCAAACTATTTGTCAGGGGGAATTTAAGATATCTGAGTCTGTCAGATCGCAAGTGTCCCTTGGGGTGTCAGGAGGAGGAGACCATGACACATTTTATATTGGAGTGTTGGGGAGGGCGACACATATGGCAGGCGATATCCAGGAAGCTTA